>NC_136005.1:14645759-14945759 GCF_048128805.1 Centroberyx gerrardi | reverse complement strand
GGGAGTGACAGGGGTTTGGGTTGTGTTGGCAATATGATGATGAAAATTAATCTGAGGTTGCTTCAGCTACAACTGCCCCTTTCACAGGTGTCACAGATTCAGAACCCCAGGCTGAACATCTGTCTGGTGACTTTCCACAGATGAATTAAGATACCTCAGAATATGTAACATGTCCCTTCATCCTCTATGTGATGTGAGGCTATGTGTGATCAAACCATGTGTCCACATTGTCTTGTCGAATGTGCACAGTGCAGCGGCTAAACCTAGGACACAGTTAAGACAGTTTGATACAATGTGAGTTAAATTAAGGTTGAAGCTATTGAAAATAAACTTCTGTATTAAGATAGAGTACAAAAAACAACTGTAGCACTCCTATAATAGATTTTAGAGGGATACAATACAAATCTCGCAGCAAAATCTGAAATCCATAGGAATATTATAGAAAAATCATAGTGATACCATAGGAAATTTAAAAAAAAAATGCCATCAAGTATGATAATGTCACTATAAACTTTAACTCACTACTAGACACATTAAAAGAAGAATATTATAAGGGTGTTATTTTTGAAACTATACATTGTATATCACTATATATTAACTTTATTACTGTAGAGGTATATAGGTCTAACCCACAATATTGTGGAGCTGCACAGCTGTCCAGTCCTCCTGCTCTGCTGTGTGGCTTCACTGGTTTACTGAGAGTTTAGTTTGTCATCACACCAGAAGTGTGTTTGAGCAGCGGCAGTCACACACGGAACTGATCAGGGTCTGGACGCACTGCTCTAAAGAAAGATGTCCGGGAGAGAGACGACGGTATGGGCCAAGCTTCAAAAAGGGCAGCAGGCAAGAACGATTAATATGATGCCGGGATGTCTTGGTGAGTACTTCACGGTTTTTCCCTCTTAGTTCACACCGTCCGTCATCGTATAGGCTACTCCAGCCGCCTGGCGCTTTCTGTCCAAACTTTTATGTTGTTATGTTCTCTGCTTAAAATTCACAAGATGAGCAAGATGAGACAAATAGATCATATATAGGGATAATAACTCTTGCAATCAGGAAGGAAATTCATTATCAAGCACTAAGCAGTTTTCCCAGAATAAAGTTTGAATCTACAGTGAATGTTTACTCTCCAAAATGTTACTCTTTTCAAAAGTTTTTCTCCTTAACGTGACTGTTCCTTATGCATTTTTTGCTCGTTTCTGTGCTGTTTTTTTTATTTATTTATTTTTTTTTAAGATAAATTATCAACTCTTGTGGCCATGTGAGAGACACGTAGAAAGGCAGCTACGGATGACTCATGGCTACAATACCCAAACCATGGTCCATCCTTACTGTCATCACTGTGCTGGCGGTACAGTTTTGCATAGGTAAGGTCAGACTCCTTTGTGGCCAAATATAATAAATTCTGACGTTTCTGTACTGATATTCTGTAGCCTATAGGTTATAGATATATATACGTAATTATTAGAGATAACTTTATAAAGTTGTAAGAAGTGGATGTAGATGATAGGCCCTATTTTGTCGGAAAATAACTAATATTAACTAATATATAACTAATATTCTATAGGGACTGATATGTTTGTGGCGCTCAATAGAGTTTATTATAGAATTCAATGGTAGTTCCTATGGTATCAGTATAATATTGTTATAATATTCCTATTCGATATAGGCTATAATTTAGCTGCATATTTGTATGATATCCCTCTAAAATGTATCCTACTATGAGATTAGACCTACTATAGATTTACAACCACAAAGTCAGGTCTGAAGAATTACATTTCTTCGCCTGCAACAAACTCAGCAAATCAAGAATTCATGATCAATTTCAGTGGCATCTGCCTTCACATGTTAAAGGGCTAGAAAACAAACCAGCAAACACCATGAAAATCTCACCATGTGTAAGTCACCACGCCTTTGTTGTCCCTTTCACAGGTCAGAAATCATGCGTTATATGGTCCAGCGCTGGAACTGTGGTGCAGCGAGGCTCCAATTTCACGGTGTACTGCACTTTTAACTGCAAGTGCAAGGGATCTATGTATGCAGACAATGTACGCGAGCCAAAGAAGCACGAAAATTTCAATTCTACAACCCTGTGTCTTAAAGTGGTGAACATAACAGAGTGCAGGACATACAGCTGTCAGTGTAATCACTGTCGATCAGCACTTGACCCGTGTGGACTCGACATCTCCGCTGGATGTGAGTGTGGAATGATCTATATTTCTGTTTTAAATGCCCAATCCCTATGTGCAGCATGGCATCCCCTGCTGAGACACTCACCCCACTGCAGGCTTTGTTTACGTAGTGATTTGATGGATTGGAGATATATGAGTAACAGCATGTGACACCTGAATATAGCCTAAGTTTAACATGTGCCAGTATCTCGACTTCCAATTGCAAATTCAACTCTTAGAGAACTTTTGTAAACTTTTTAACTATTGTAAATATGCCCAAAATTTAGTTTGTTAAATAAATTCTGCATTGCAACAGAAGGGGAAAATCCATTGGATGTGCAGGATGTTTTGCAGTGCATGGTGCATCCAGATATTCACTGATTCACAACACACAACGCAGTAATCATGTTGGCAAATGGCTGTAATTTGTCAAGAAGAATACTTGTTCAAGAGCAGTAAAAAGAAGCATAGATGGTTCTGCTTTCTCTTCTTCACTGTGTGAAGAAAGTTTAGACCAAGCTCTAAGTGTCAAAGCTGACTGAAATAAGTTGCATATTGTGACCACAGGGCTGTGGCTGTGAAAGCCCAGTGCGACTTAAGGAGTAAAAAAAAGAGCTTGGTTTTTTGACACATAATGTCATGCCTGTACATTGGAACATGCACTTTTACCATCGCTCAAAAAGTTTTTGCAAAATGATTGATGGCATGAAAGCAAAGCACATTATGGATTACTATTAAATTTAGTCATCTTAATACCTTTACTCACAGAATAGATATGTTTTTGAGGATAGAAACACCTTTGTATTTGAATTTATATTTGTCTTTTTTTTTTTTTCAGAAGTGGATATATAGCATTTTGGAATGAAAGTTCATGCACGCTACGTATTACAGCTCAGCCTCAAATGCTTTCAAAACTGTCTGTTTGGCCTGAATAGTAGTTTTAAGTTCTCTACTCTCTTGTATCTCTTGTTTCATTCCATTCTTCTTTGTCCTTTAGACCCACCAGATGTTCCCAAAAACATAAACTGCATCCAGAACGTCATAAGTGACAAAAAGAAAGTTGTGGTCTGTACTTGGAATAGTGGAAGGGAAACATATCTTAGGAATACTTCAAAGCTGTGGTGAGTTTGAAAGAGAAAGGAAAACCTTTAGAAGGATCTGATGCAAGGAGTCACAGAAACATGCAAGTTAATCATGAGTATCAAGTTATTTGCTGAATATCAACTGCGTTACATCAATATATTTAGTTTGAGGTCCGGTTTAATATTAAGCAGCCTTTACCTGCTGTCACATGACACTTGTGCCTCACGTGTTTCAGGGCGAGAACTACTTCTGGAAACCGCACAGATCAGACAGATTTCTACACAGGCTCCAGAAAGGGATCTGACTTGCTGTCAGTTAATTTCCAAGTGTCCAGTTCTGTGCAGCTGATCTCTGTGTGGGTCAAAGCCAACAATCCGCTGGGCGCCGCAGAGTCCAGCACCTTCAACTACACACTCAGTGACATCGGTGAGACAGCAGCACATCACCAATCAGCCTCAAAGCACTAAACTGTCATGCTTAAGGGTGCAATGGCTTGGCCACTTACCAATTTATGGTTTCACTTTGAGAGATGCTTGAGAGTTATTGCACAGAAGCTGCACTATTTCTATTGTAATGACTGTTTCAAGATCTTTGTAAGGCACGACATATGAATAATATTGTGACTGGAATTTGAAAGCGAAATGCTTCCTGCTCTTTAGCTACTGTAATCTTATAGTTTATGCTGTTAATTGATAATGCTTTTCTATCCTCCTGTCCACTGATTGGTGCTGACTGGATTATGTGGATTGTAAAAAATTCTGCACTCGAATGCTATCCATTCTATCCTAGCTTTTCTAGCAAAGAACAGATTGGCAAGTGATCTTGGGGCAGTGAAAACTCTGCTTGTGCTTGTGTGGTTTATCTTTCTTGTGATAGCTGCAGAAACCAAACCATCTCTCTTTAAAGTGTGTGACCATGCTCTGCGGTGCTGTTGCCTGTGTTGATGTCCTTTCCATTTCCTCTGTTCCTACAGTGATGCCGTCGCCGCCTGTTCTTGTCCAAGCCGACTGCTCGTCCCGGGGCTGTGAGATCAAGGTGGAACAGTCGCTGAGGACTGAACACCTAGAGATCCAATACAGAACAGAACAACAGGCATGGACGACCCATCCACATACTGTAAGAAAGCCCTGCCGTATACAGCACATACATGCATTATATACACAATGTAGCCCGGACCACTGGCCTTTATTTTCTATGAGTTCTGAAAAATCAGGGACTTTCAGCGAAGCCTTGCAAGAGAGATTGCAGAAAGGAACATCAAACCTCTGAAGACGTGCAGTCACAGCAAGATCAGACCACAAGCCCCCTCACTGATTCAAAGCCAAAGGCAGATTTGACTGAGTTTTACAGTGACAGGCTCTTTTGTGTGCAGAGGATGGGCACACAATGTGGCAGAAGTCTCTAACATAAGCTGAAATTTGGCCTTCTATTCTTTAGTTTGTTTTACAATGTGATCATAATTGGCACAATATCACAGGCAGACATCTTTTTTAAAATGTGAATAGGCCTGGAGCTTGGAAGAAAAATAAATTCAGATTATACACTGCTCAGACATCGCTTCTGTAAAAATGTATATTAGGAGCATAGGTGGAAAACAGACTGTATTGTGATTTGCAGGGTGTGCAGACGGGTTCAGTACGGGTCCAGTCCATCTCTTCTCTGGAGCCATATAGGTTGTACTACTTCAGAGCCAGAGCCAAATTCAGTACTGGGCTATGGAGCCAGTGGAGCACAAACATCTCAAACTGGACTCAAGAGGAAGGTAAGCGAACCCGGACAACAAACCTGTTGTTCTTCAAGACCGTCTTCAAAGCCCTGCACTCATCTGTGCTGAACAAAAGCACTGCTGGTTCTGTCTACACACAGATCTTTATCTCTGTGGTATGTTATCTGCACACACAATAGGGTGCAGCAGTAATGCTTCCTTTCCTTTGGGTCTTGCATAGATAATTATCAGTTCACCACTGATCCTCTGCGGGAGACCTAACCCACTGAAAGAAGCCCTGCTGGGTTGTATCTGACACCGATATCAGTGATTAGACACAGCATGTACAATGTATTGTGTGTTATCTCTTACACTGAGATGGTGTTATACTGCACTGAATGGTTTATAATCAGCATATTGTATCTGAGTCCTGGTCTGTAGTTAGACACTGAGCTAGAGAGATGCCTGGGAAAGTATCATACTTCATCATGCATCGTACAGATGGTGCAAAGATATACATCTCTCCTAAAGATATGCATCTCTTCAGATATGCATCTCTTCTTACAGTTATGTAATGATGTCATGATGTAAGTGAGTAGTCACTGAAAGAATGTGCGTCAGAGACCAACTTTCCACTAAATCCTAGCAGCGGTGGTCAGAATGATGGTGCATTAGAAACAGCGGAAGAGACGTTTTTAGCTGAAAGCGGCCGATCTCTGAGACATTTTCTTTCATTAAAGCATGTACATGCTGCATGTGAGCGTACATGCAGCATTATGTCTGTGTCAATCTTTCTTTCTCATTATCTGGATCAGCACATATAAAGCCCCTCTTCATGTCTTATGGCTGAACTTGAACAGCTGAAGCGCTCTGGCCGAGGCCTTTTTAATGAAACATATTCAAATGCTACAGAGGCGTTTTTTCTATTGAACCTCTGTTTACCACCTGGAGAGCAGTGGTAGAGAAAGTACTCAAATCCTTTACTTTAGCAAAAGTAGCAATACCATAATGGGAAAATACTCCATGAAAAGTAAAAGTTCTGCATTCAAAAGTTTACTTAAGTAAAAGTATAGCAGTATTAGCAGTAAAATGTACTTATTCTGAAGAGTGATCCCTTTCAGAGGGTTAAAGCATTGATATTATGATTGATGATTTTAATATTGTAGGTGGTCCAGGTAGCGTTAGGTCTAACTACTCCATACTTCAAACTGTAACAATGCAACATATTTTATGAGCTTTGTATGTTTTGCATGTAAAACCTTATTCTGCTAAGTAACTAGTAACTACAGCCATCAGATAAATGTAGTAAATGGAGTAAAAAGTACAGTATAAAGTCTCACAAAATGGAAATACTCAAGTAAAGTGCCAGTACCTCAAACTTGTACTTAAGTACAGTATTTGAGTAGAGGCCGAATGTCCTCTGTGTGTTCACTCTGCTCATCATTGTTTTGTCAGTCAGTCTTGTAACTAGCAGCTTGGAGAGGTGGCAACAGTTTTCAGAACTGTTAAGACCTGGAAACAGAGTGTTAAGATCTTTGCTGTTGTTTTCCTTCTGTCCTTCATGGAGACACTATATGGTGACCTGACCTTTTCCACTGTGTCATCAAACGTCTGCCATACATCTGTCCCTACTGTGGCCTCTGTGTCTGTGTTGTGTTGGTGTTAAAAGCAGAAAAGTAGAAAAGTTCCCCACCCCCCTTCCTGTATCAGATGCTGTACACATCAAACTATTAGCCAATTCAGCCAGGATTTAATATTCATTAATTTGTTATAGATAGTGCTAAATAACACGACATGACATTTGTCCTCATAACATGGCAACCATACTACTACAAGGCGCACTGACGAGCCATTTATCTTTGCTGCAGTGTGGTTCTTGCTCATTTTGAAGGGATCTAACTCAGGTATCTATCAGATGTCAATGTACAAACTGATTCAGAAAGTATGAGGTTTCTTGGAATCATTAGTCATAGCTGTCCGAGGCTCGAGCTTTCAGAGGAAAATGTAACAGAGCCGCAAAGTGGATGTCTGTCACTTTCAAAGGATTCAAAGCATAACATCAGGGATTAGCACAATGGATTCTGAATAATGACCTAAAAGAAAAGTGCTGTCAGTACTGTATTGTATCATTCACTCAAACATATTAAGCCTCTCACACATGATGTCAATATAAGCAACCGGTGACAGAGTGCTACTGTTTTACAGCCCCTGACAAAGAACTGGATGTGTGGTTTGCTGAACTCTCCTCTGAATTTAATTCCATGACGGTTTACTGGAAGGTAAGCTTTTCAAACATAGTCATATACACACAAGTCTGAGAAAAGAGTACATACAGTAAAACTACACTCTGTAGTGAGCATTGTTCTGTAATGAAAATTATGAATGATGATGAAGGATAATAACACCACTCTATTGTTAGAACGTTTTTGTCGCGGTGTTTGACGTCTCCGTGTCCCCCCCACACACACACCCCGTCTCCTGTCTCTCAGTCTGCGTCTGTGTGTGGGTGTGTAGTCTTTTCGCCATAGTTACACCTTCTGGTCTGGTTTCTACAGTGGTTTCTTCTATTGTATTATTTGTGCAAACTAAAGGTCAAACCCTCGACCACTTCTGAAGTAGAGGCAGTTACACCCCCCCCCCCCAAACACACACACACACACCCCGCCGCACACACACATACACACACACACACGCACTCATCTAATGTCACATTAAAACTGTGAAAGATAACTGAAACCTTAGACCAGACACCACAGTTTCAGTTTACAAGAAAAAGAGGAGCTGAGCAGAAATGGTGGGTCTTGCAGTGTGTACATCTGTGAGCATGCTGTGAGAGAAATCCCAGGCTCAGGTAAATCCTCGCTGCAGTCTGCCACATATAGGAGTTAGTTCAGTCCCATGTCTCTTCAGTCTCTATTCTGTATCCTTTACTGATCAACAAGTGCAAAGGATTGTCTCAGATGTCTAACATAGTAAAAGGTGGTGGACTTACTAACACAGAATGCTTGTCTGACTGCAGAGGCTGAACGATTCCAACGCCAGAGGGAAGATTATAGAGTACAGGGTCAAAGTTCACAACTTCCAGACAGGATCGATCTCCATCAGTAACATCAGCGCCAACGCCAGTCGTTCTTCAGTCCCGTCCTGCGCCAACTGTGCGGTGTCTCTGTTTGCTCGCAACTCCAAAGGCCTGTCCCCTCCTGCCACAGTTCCCTCCCTTCACAAAACAGGTAAAACATTTACTCCTTTTCTATAGCTGAGCATCTTGCCTCGCTCAGATCAGAACTTTTTCACCAATATGTTTTGACTAGTGGTTCTACACAAAGAAATATTTATCTCTGTGTTATTCTATGATAAATCAGTGATGCTTCCTTTCCTTTGGGTCAGTTCACTACCGACTGTCAGACATAAGTGAACCATTACCAGTGATTAGGCCCAATATATACAGTGTATTGTATGTTATGCTTACATTGAGATGATGATAAACTGCACTGATACTCTTGATCTTCGAATTATACGGTTTCATCTGCCTTCAGGATAGTTCTGACATACTGAGCTTCAAAATTTCTGAATCCATTTGAGTTAAATGGACATGGGGCCTTTTGTTTTAGAAATTACAGACTCAAAAATCATTCTTTTCAAAAAATAACACCACACAGACGTTAATAGGTGCTCACAGATATTATGTGTCCAACTCAGTTTTGACAAAAAAAAAAGTCCCATATAATAGATATATACTATAGAACCATATAATTCCAAGTCACAATGTGTTAGAGACAGATGAATGCATTTTTTCATCATTTCCTTCTAGCTTCATTCATGATAGTATCTTGTAATTGTATGCATATGATTCTCTGATGAGGAAAAGGTGAGAAGATAAAGTACTCAAGAAAAGTACGTAAGAAGATAATATCCTCCTCTTTCCACCCTTCCTCAGCCCCGCCCCCTCAGGATGTGCGTGTGAAGGCAGGCAACCGCAGTGTCACCATCTGCTGGAGGAAGCCTGAAACTACATTGCTGCCCACCGGGTATCTGGTGGAGTGGCACCCAGAGGGCCAGAAGCTGGACGAGCTGCAGTGGGTCAGACTGGGCAGGGACGAGGACCATGCAGTCATTACAGGTACTTTATGAGGAGAGATAATAGATACATGTGGAAAAAGACAAGAGTGACAAAACAAGCCAGCGGGGTACAGGTTCACATCCAAACCATGTAGGCTGTTCTTAGATTGTCAGTGATCCAAATCAAAATAGCAATTTTTATTAACATGTCATAATGTTTTTGTCATATGTCTTTTTTTTTTGTAACTCTTTTTTATTGGGGTTTTTGGTACAAAACATACACCAACTCCAGAAATTTCCTCCAATACAAAAACAAATATATACACACATAAAATATTGGAATAGTGTATGAATATCTCCAAATATAGAAATAAACAAAAAGATAATAATTTTTTTTTTTTTTTTAAAACAAGAGACACAGATTTACATGCATTGCTTTTAGTACATACCAGGCCAATTCTAAGGTAAGTACAAGTACAGTATTATTAAATCAGTTTATAAATGATTGCCATATTGCATAAAGCCTGCCTACATTCCACCTCAATGAGAACATCTTCTAACTAAAGATGTTGCATAACAACATCAAGTCGGTGGCTTTGCTTGTTTCCAATTTAGTAATATTAAATGTTAACCATTTTTTACATACTTTTATCTTCACTGTCAACAGACTGAAGTGTAACCATTAAGAGCTTTTTTGTCTCTCCCCCTACCTGAATCTCTTTTTTCCTTTGCACTCCGTTCTCCCAAATCCTTTACTGTTACGTACCGCCCTTCTCCTGGGCTTCCTCTCTGTATTTCCTCTGCAGGCATCGAGCCATTTGAGTGCTATGAGGGAGCGGTGTTTGTCTTGTATGAGAGCTCAGTGGGCCGGGCCAGGTTCAGGAGTGTCAGCACTGTGGAGTCAGGTAAGACCTGAGAGGAGCCGCACACTTAACTATGGGTTTTCCCTCAATAGTTCAATAATTTCTCTCAATAATATGTGATACTGGCACCTTATAAACACCAAACTGAGCAAAGCATACTAAGTGCCTGATTAATTCACTGACTGCTATAAGCACTAATTAGGAGGCTAGTTAATGGGCTATACTTGTAGAATACAATAGTGCAAAATAAGGTGCTAATAAGTAGTTTGTAATGACTAATAATGGACCAATACACTACTAATATGCATGTTAACAAGCAACTTATTCATAGTTAATATGTGTTCCCTAATCTAAAGTTGTATAACAGAAATTGACATACCATTACAAGCATCCCAACTCTAGCAAACATTAAAAGATTACTGGTACAAAATGCAGTGATGCAGTTATTTACTGGAGTATGACATTTTTTGACATCCATCCTATCCTATCTGTCTTTTTGTGGTTTGTAGCCCCGACAGGGGGTCCGTCTGTCAAAGAGCAGGTTGAGGGAGACAAAGTGACGGTGAGCTGGACCGAGCTTCCCAGAGAACAACGCAGAGGATGTGTCAGAAAGTACACCATCTACATAAAAAACATCGCAAACCCAGAACTCCTGCGTTTCTGTGAGTACAGTTATACCATCCAGGAACGCTTATTGCACTAACAATATGGCTTTGTACACACTGAGGTTGTTGTTTGATTGGAACAACTTGTACACCTAAAAACCCCTTTGTTTATAGGCTGGCCTTCCTATGAAAAGTGGCTGCATGGGTCTCTTCTTTTTATTTGGTTATGATTTGTGCGTATGTATGATTTTATGTGTGTATTGTATAGGTTTGGCTTTTTTATCATAATGGGGTTTGTAAATTGCTTGATGTTTTTTTTTTACTTTTTACTTTATATATGTGTATGATTGTGTTATTTTGTTTTTGTTGTGAAGAGCTTTGTAAATAGTATGTTTTAAACAGTCGCTATATGAAGAAAGTTTTACTTACGTCAAATTTATGACAGTTTTTGTAATATGTTCTCCTGGGCTGCAGGCAGTCAGATGAATTAATTTGCTAATTGTACAGTACTGTTAATGGCTCCTCTACTGTGTGTTTGTGACTTTGTATTCCAGATACACCAGCGTCAGACAGGATGTGCATCATCAAGGACCTGCCTCCAGCCTCCTACAGCCTGTGGATGACGGCTTCGACTGCTAAAGAAGAAGGTCCTGCTGGAGAAATGGTCAAGTTCTTCATCCAGCGTAAGCAGCTTTCAAGGATACTTTAATGTCAGATGAAATTAGCATTGGTGGTTAAATTTGTTTCACACCAACTGCTGAACAAAGGTAGAACACGAAATACAGTAAACGTAGGAGAGGCTGACTTTTTCCTTTGATGGTCACATGGTTACAGGATATGGACAAAGTTGCTTGTCGTTTTTCTGGCATTTCTTTTACTGCCTGAACTATCACTTATACTATATAACACCAGATTTACCATAAAAGAAATGTAGAAATGCTTCATCCTGACATCTTGTCCCTGTTTACTGTCACTTTTTCAGAGGAGAGCCAAGTGTTCCTCCTGTTGGTGCTCACGGTGGTCGGGGTGGTGGTCGTGGTTCTGCTGTGTCTGTGCCAGTGCTCAGCAGTACAGCAGAGGTAATGGGTTATCAATGAGTCAGCCATCTTGTCTTTATAACTCATAACGTCTCTCTTCATATAAAAAGAAAACTGAAAAAAAAAAGTTTCACAATGACTACTGTAACTGTCTCTAATCTCAGACCATTGTAACTGGTAACTTGACTGCATTTCTGTTAAATCAGGAAATCAGTTGCTGGATAAAACATGTTGCCACAAAATATTTGTGTGCCATCTCATTTAGCAATCCTCTGGTTTCCCCCTATAGGTTCTGCATGCTTTTCCATTGCCTCATGCTCAATGACGTGCCAGATCCTGCCAACAGCAAATGGGCAAGGGAATGTGCCAAAGAGAAGGTATTTACATATCTGTGAATGATCTTTCATTTACGAATAACTGCTTTTACATCACTATCAAGCAGGGTTGGGGTCAATTCATGAATGAACTCATCAATTCCAAAACAAGAGAGGAATTGGAACTGGAATTTGAAAAAACCTATAGGAAACAGAAATGGATATTGAATTGGAATTTCAGGAAGTTAATTGAATGAAATTGTGTTTTTTCTTACCATATATCTGAGATTATATATAGTTATATATTATCAATACTCAATATCATAAAATATTTAAGGTACCATAAAAGGTGGTATTTGATGCATAATGTAATCATAATACATACATTATGATTGAATGTATTTGATTTGTTTAACTGTCTTTTATTTGTTTCATAATGTTTGATTTATAATGTTTAGCAAGTCAAGACAACCTCTCTTAGAAGTGGATTTTCATGGAATTCAATTCTGTTTCCTGTCATTCCAATTCAATTCCAGTTCTGTTTCCATAGAGCTGGGTGACATTCCAATTCCAACTCCAGGAACTGAATTGGAATTCACCATACATTCTCAATTCAATTCAAGGCCCAACCCTGCTATCAAGCTCTTTTACGGTCCTCACCGTTCCTTGTTCACTCCCTACCTCCATATCTCCTTTCCAACAGGGCAGGATGGACCTGCAGCTCCAGCTGAGCGACAGTGTAACAGAGGAGGAGAACGAGCCGATCATCGTGGATGTTGAGGAGCTGCATGAGGAGAGCAGGAACAACTCCACTCCTGCCGCTGACGCCTCGCCGCTGCTCTGCCCTCAGACCGGCCTGAGCCGAGCGACGCAGCCGGCCCCGCCGCTCTACCCCCAGACCTCATACATCAAGAGCTTCTCCCACGACTCGGACAGCTCCGACCACACGCACACCTCTCTGGACACGAACACAACCGTCGACTACATCTCGTCGCACGGACCATTGGACGGAATAGAGGATGAGGATGAGGAGGAAGAGGAGGATGAGCGAGAAGAATGTATGGAGGTGCTGGGTTTCTTCCCCAGCCATAACGCCTTCATGGACCCTCTGGTGTTCGGGGGGAAGTTGACTCTGGACGCTGTCAAGATCGACTGCGGTAGCTTCTTTGAGAACGGTTAGTCAAACCCTGAAAATGGAAATCTTTGGAGAAACGAGGCTGAGCGAAAACTGAAGATTTTTAGAGGAAGAACATTGATGAAAGAAGAATAATAATAATTGGAGCTGGCCCTTTTCCGGTCGACGTGTCCATGAACTGAAATGATGGGTCTGCATTTTAACAATGAAAAAGAAAAAGAACAATACCAGCACACTAGATTAATGATCAACTCTTAATAAGCATTTGACATTCCTGAATGAACCACTAATCCAGTGTGTGGGTATCATTTCTTTTCACCTTTTGGATCAAACACCTGTAAAGATGTTTTATGTGCATACCGGTAAACTACCTCTTTGCTGTCCACATTGGAACAGACTTTCACAGCAATGTATATGCAGTAATAATTTTTGATTCAAAATGTAGGCCTACTTATTTTAACTTTTTCAATATCATGCATTACCAGTATAATCTGCGGTGTTTGATACACCAATACTACAACTAAAATAAACACAATACAGTCTGCAAAACAGAAGTTATCAGATACTATGATTTATTTCTCTAATGATCACTGCTGAGACGTACATGTCTACTTAAGCTCTCTCCAGCTGCTGACTGCCTCAGCATGCTAACCTCACTCTTGTGTTCTCAGATTATCCTAAATAATGAGATACTTGCAGCATTGCAGATCTAATGATCTCACATGTAAATACTGTTTTGTAGCATAGTGTTGTTAGCCAACCTGTGTACTGGCCTCCGTGCGTTTACGCTACCTCAATCTCAGCTCTAGTTGAAAAGGAAAAAGTTAAATTGCTGTTTCTTAGTTTTGTAAGTAGTTAATGGGAAAGTTTGTAATTTGCCTTTGTGTCAAAATGTAAATGTTAATAAACGAGTCATTTAATCCTCAGTACTTGGCAACACAAGTGCCATCTGTGTGCAAGCCCAACAGTTAGATACAGTGTGGTGTAGATCGGATCAGTGTTGACAGTGGGTGTGGTTCTGGGACGCCCGAAATGAGATTAGCCTTGTTATGTGTTTTGGGCCTAACTCAACTAAACATCTGTGATGGGAGGTGACCACTTGATATCCCCAATGACATACTCACTCACCAGATTCTTCCTCTAACATCCAAAGATTTCTATATACACCCAAAATAGCAAAAAAGATAGTGACACCAGATCTGGTGAATGGGCAAATGTAGGTAGCAGCCTAACCAAACTATATTATATACCTGTACATTTTGGTGAATACATTTTTGCTTGTGTGCGGGCAGAATATAATAAAGCGACAATGCAAAAAACTTAATCGACCATCTTTATTTACCGACAGAGGTCTCTAATAGCAGGGCTAGAATTCACACATTTGTAGAGCACTTAGTTGTTCCAAACGATGAACAACTGTATTTCTTTCAGAGTGATTATGCAGAGGTGCCACTGTGGAAGCTAAAGAGCAAGTCAACAGTGGGAAAAATGATCAGCACAGAACAGACTGCAGAAACAAACTGAAGCTGGGCTGAGTTTACATCTGTCTCAGGATGCTGGAGTGGAGTGTGTAAACAGTAGTCTGAGAAGGTCTGAGGGATTCCAGAGGACTACAGCCGCATCTCAATTATGTTAAGACACCTCCTCTCCATGTCTCGTCTTCAATTAAAATAAACAGTAAGGCATTGTTTAACTGGCTAGTGATCGGAGCAGATGGAATGGGCAAGAGGAAGAGACATTAGACAATGAATAGCACCCCAAATACAAGTAGGCCTAAATTAGAACACAAGGAGAAACTTTCACCTGTAACGTAATCCACTTGACGAATGTCACAGGATCCATGTGAAATTAGGAAAGTAATCACCTTGTGTTCCTACCAATTACCTAATGTTCCTCCTTCAGAACATTTCAATACAAAAGACCCTTAATACGGATTAGGTGCCATTTAATCGATGCGTTCGGATGTAGGTGCCATCACTCGATGGTATGTCCTATCTGCACCATCTGAAATAGCCTCCCAAAGAGATTTCTTATGAAAATAGTTAAGATTTACAGGCCTAAGATCATAGAAGAATAGACCCTCCTTTATAAAATATAAAATAATACCCCAGTTCTAAAGAAAAGTTCCTTAAATCTCAATGAGTGAAGCAGTAACTTGATCAGAAATACCCGGTGTGGTAGAGCTTAGGTTGGAGCCCCGCAGTGCCTGTTTTGAAGCAGTCAAGCAAGCAATGGGACACCCCAAGCTAAAGGATACTCTTCTTATACTTATATTTGGAAATGCATATTTTCAAGCAGCAATTACAAAAATTTATCCATGGACAATGCATAACCTCTGAAAAAAATACTGTATGAAAACATCCCTGCTACTTTGTTTCTAAGTACAAAACCTCTACCAATAAGTTGCTCCAGAGTAGCAAGAAGTCCGTTTCTTTTTTGTTTTTTTTGTTAATTTCTGTTTTTTTTCTGTCTTCTTTTTTTTTTTTAATGGGTAAAATTCAGTCCTCAAGTTGAGTGCCATAGGTAATGACAGTCTTCTCCATCAATTCGCTTTGCTGAAGGATCCAGGAACATGCAAGCCTCGTAGTGGAGGTGCTTAGGGGGCTCCTGTGGGCCTGAGGGACAGCAGCCGGGGCTTAAGCCAGGGCTGGGAAGGCCTCGGGGTCGTCCACGTTGGGCACAGACACACCACTCGGCTGGGAGGGAGAGTGAACATGAAGTAGGGGTTAGAAAACCTGACCATTAAGAGATGCGTCATGGCAACACAAAGGAACAAAGAAAAAGAAAGTTCGGGAAAAAACTAAACGCAAACTTTATGTACAGAGGACCCAAGAGTTTATATCATTAACACTCATATAAACAGGCAAGTTGACCAATAACTTGTTCCAATTTAGGGCAATGGTATATGGAGTTAAAGTAAAGTGAGGCAAAAGCTTGCTTGTTTTCCCAATGCAGAAACTTAAGTGCTAATAACATGGTATGTTGTTTGTATTCTCATCTTTATTTATTTTTACCATTTCTTGTCAGTCTCTGTGAAGCACTTTGTAACTGCGTGTCTAAAAAAGTGCTATATAAATAAAGATTTACTTACTATGACACAATTCACCATAAGTGGTAAAGCTAGTGACAGTGCTGCAAGACTAGATGTCGTTAGTTACCTTGTCAGTCCTTCCTCCACGGGGCGGCCTGGGAGCGGCTCCCTCACGAGGCTCACGAGGCTCGCGGCCCTCACGGCCCTCGCCCCGACCGCGGCCCCCCCTGCCGCCACGGGGTCCCCCGCGGCCACGGCCTGGACGGCCCAGGTCTCCGAAGTTGATCTCCAGCTGGGACGTAATGTCATTGGCTGGCTTCCGGAAGTGGTGTTCATCCTCTGGCTGAATTGGGAAAATTGGAAAAAAGGCCACATTTATTATCTTTTCCTTAGCCATACAGGTAAAAAAAACAAAGCTTTGGACTGTGCTACTTCATATACATGCATGTCATTTACTGTATGTGCAACAAGGGTAAAGAATATACCTTGGAGGGCTCTTCACCCTCAGTCTCAATCAGAGCAGCTTTCTTCTCCTGTGTTGGAAAGAGGAACAACAAGACGACAGAAACATTACATATTTGTGCCAACACCAAAAGTTGCTGTTGGCAAGTTTTAAAGACACTACAATTCAGTTAAAAAAAAAAAAAAAAAAAAAAAAAAAAAAAACATAACACACCCTATCAATCCCTCCATTTCCTGCTTCCCACAGTACATCCATCTATAGCTCCGCCCTCCAACCATACTGACACCAAACTAACCATGGAATTGCAGTGTGTTTCACAGGAAATTGATACACCCCTTTTTAAGAGCTTGGCTGAAACGCAAAGCCTTGCAAAATTATTGAAAAAAATATAACTCTGGAGTGGTGGGACTTTCCGTGATACTGAATCTTTATACAAACACATATCTGTCCACCAAAATATGCATAAAGATAGAACCAGGTTGTTGACTCACATCCTCCGTCTTGGACTTGTGCAGCACATATCCCTTGTTCCAATCAGCTCCCTCATTGGCCTTGCGGATGTTGAATTCCACCTTGGCGCGCTCCTTGTCCTGCATGGCCTTCCATTCATCCAGAGTCATCTCCTTGGGGCCTTCTTCCTTCACTTCCTCTACCTCGTTTTCCCTGCAACACACACAAAATGTTAGTAGTGTCCTATAAACTAAACATCATTGTCCCTGGATTCCATTAGGCCTCATTTTTACAATCAGGCCAGATTGTGTTGCA
Source organism: Centroberyx gerrardi (assembly GCF_048128805.1). Lineage (NCBI taxonomy): Eukaryota > Metazoa > Chordata > Actinopteri > Beryciformes > Berycidae > Centroberyx > Centroberyx gerrardi. The sequence goes on along the minus strand of NC_136005.1, from coordinate 14,928,528 downwards.
TTTAAATATAGCTCAGAAGGCCTAAGCAATTATTCACCAACAATATATATATAATATATTTCAGGTTACGACTTACCAAGTTAGGTATCTTTTATCAAGTTATAGCAAACCAAAATCTCTTGAGATTTACTCTCATCATACAAAACAAAACAAAAAAAGAAAATAACTTACTTGTTCTCAGAGTCAGCAGGTGGATGCTCCTCTCCCTCAGGGTTCTCCTCAGTGACGTTTGATTGGTCAAGCTCGCTATGAAGAGAAAATGACAATTAAAGCCACATGTTAATATTCCCCATTCGCTAAGCCGATCCTGACCTATGCATCCCTTAATGAAACCCCAGTCCTATGGGAAATTGTGTAAAATTCTATGAGTGTTCTCTCAAAAACAATATTTGATCATGGTAAAAAACCTTATCACTGAGCAAATGTCTTAGAAATATTTTCAGGTCTCAGGTAGCTCCCCGCCCCCCATCATGCAAGGTTCCCATTGTGCTGCATATCGGCCTATAAGCACTTACGTCAGTTCATCCTTGACGGTGCCCCAGTTGTGAGATCCACTTCCACCACGCTTCTCCTCACCCTTCAGGCTGCTGAAACAACATTTGCTTTAGCCAGGAGCTTGGTACGAGAACTGCATGCATGCATACATACAAAGATACTTTATAGGTTTGCTGTAAATTATGGATTTGCTAAATAAACAGTCACACGAAAAGACGACAGAAAAGTACTTACGATCGGTCACTGCCACTGTGTCTATCAAATTCACGTTTTCCTCGGGAATCGAAACCATCACTGCGACCCATGCCGCGGCCTCTGCCTCCACGGCCTCCCCGGGCACCGCCGCGCCCCCTCATTGGTCTATCACCAACAGGCCTATGGAGACGGACAGAACTTAGTCAAATCGCCCTCAAGATATAATAAAGATAGATTCAATGTCATTGGTCAATTAAAATGTCTACTGATCTGTAGTTGAACTCACTTCTCCACTGAGAATTCTCCTCCCTCGGTCTTCTCACCGGCTTCACCGGCAGGCCTCTCGAAACGACGAGGGGGCCGCCTGTCCACGGGCCGCCTGTCTGTGGGGGGGCGCCCCTCTCCCTGGCCGCCCTGGCCGCTCTGGCCGCCCTGGGGCCTGGAGCCTTCGCCCTCCGGCCTCCGACCCATTCTCCTCATACCGGCACCTGGGAGAGACCATAAGAGGAGGATTAGAGGAACAATAGAATCAATAGATCAGGACCCCCTGCTGAGACCCAGACAAGAGAAAGACGGTCACATGATTATTCTGTTTAAATGGAGCGTTCAACTGATTCCAATTAAAAAAGAAATTCATTCTGCCATTAAGAATTGAATAAAAAAAATACTTAAGGCAGCTGGTACGACATCCTGCAATTTTCTTCTGCTTGAAAATTAATCTGACGATTACGATGAAGAAATTGTGTTTTAAAGAGCTTGAAAATTGAAGTGCATCGACTTTCCACAAATGTCATGTATTTAAGATTACCAAGTGTGAACTCCAGTGGTGGGTCATGTGCCACGCAGGGCCGAGAGTACGCAGGTTGATTTCACCGATTAGTTCATCCTCCATGATCATCAGTGAAATCACCCGGTATAGTTTTTGGTTGGAGTGAAAACCTGCATGCTCTCGGCCTTCCGTGGCACATGGTTGCCCACCACTGGTCAAGTCTGACACGTCCCGCCCACTGCCCCAATCACCGGCTACCAAAATAGACACCCTCCCCTACACTACAGCAGCTGGGTGCACGACAGTGGGTGCACCTGTCTCATCTTCTCTCAAGCAACCAGATATGAGTTCACTTAACCGACTGACATGCTGATAATTGCCAACTAACTTCCCATTACTAGGTATCTCATCTCAAGGTCATTTCCTGACACTGGATGCTTCAATTTTGTGTTTAGTAAACTCACGTTGACAACATAGAGATGTAAAGAGACTTTGGGCTATGTTTACAGGCTAAGCATGGTGAACCAAATAACTATTGAGACTTGCTCAATAATTTACATAAATCAAATCTAGTTAAACATAATCTGATATTTAAAAGAAATCCTGTCAGGCAGGTTGACAGCGTACAAAGAGCGTGCATTGTGCGCCAGTGGGAAGTGGCAGTTTTGAGGCTGCCCCACACTGCAGCCACGAGGTTTATCACGATGAGAACAGCAGCGCTCGCAATGTCTGATACCAATTGACAAATCCACCAGAAAATGGGCGATGATGTTCGCTGAAGTTACGTTTATTCACGTGGTGTCAAGTTATTAATCTTAATTTTGTGACTTCAATTTAGGGATCACGTTGTTTTCAAGCGTCAAATCTCATCTAACCAGTCCAAGATTATAATTACACAATAGTTGGGTTTTTAGTCAAAGGTAGCCACTTGCATTGAGCGAATTATTTACAGCCAACATCGTGACCTTTTCGGCTACCACGACTTGACAGCATTAACTGGCTGAAGAAATGGTTAGCTAACATTAGGTAGCCAGGCTTTCGGGTTCTGCCTGTTTAACAGGGCCGAGGGAGACAGGCCAAAACAAGTTGGCCTGCGAGGTGTTTATCACGGCGTGCACTGTACAGTTCTAGCCCCACACCTACTGTTGTAATGCACGTTTGGAAAAAACGCCATTGTTCCAACAACTGACAGCCCGAACAGACGCACAAAAGGCATCGCGTGGACCTCATGTCATGGGGGCTTATGAACCGTTGCTAGCTAGTAAGCAAGACACTTAGCCTGCTAGCTTACAATATCCTAGCTGCAGTTACACCAGTGATAATGACATAAAACGAACGAATATATTTTACCATCTTTCTTGAGGGGGACAGGTGCCTGGATCTCCTCCTTCTTATCAGCAAGGGGGTTCTTTCTGTCTTTCTGGGACTCCTTTTTCTGTTGCTTAGCAGCCTGGGCTGCAGTCTTGGCGGCACCAGGAACAGGAGCCTCCTTCTTCTTTATCTCCGCCTGCTTCAACAGCTCAAACGGATCCGACTCATCGTCAAATAACTGGTCGAACCGATTGGTTATGGCACAGCCAAAACCTTCTTGCATTTGTCCGGGCATGATGGCGCCCCTTCAGCAGGATTTTCCTCCGATTCTACGAGGCTTGGTGCGAACACTTCGCTAGATGAAGCCACAAGATGGCTGGGAAAAGGACCTTCTTCTCTTCCGGCGCGATAGACATCCGGGACCTCGGAGTTGGCGCGGGGTGGGGCGTGTAGTTCTTTGATAATGAAAAGCAATAGGCTTGGCGAGGGGACAGACCGCTGAAAAACTACACCTCCCATAATTCAGTGTTGACAGTATTGTGAGCCTCTGTGGTTGGGGCAGCGTGAGTGCCCATACATATTTCTCTGCTCTGTTTTGTCTTGCAGTTTGACTCAAAGTTCCCCAGAAAACCAGTTCACACCTTCAAATCTTTGTGCAGAAAAATGTAATGGTTGAAAGAGGACACAACTGCTTTGTCAGCTGTATTTTATACTTGCATCATACCTTTGTAAACCTCGGAAGGGCGACAGGTGTGTAAGTCAGTAGAGCTGTTATAGGTGTAGTCCATTGAATTTGGAAGACAAAGGGTTACGAAAGGTCACCAAAAAGCAACAGATGGTACAAGCTGACACAAACTGAGCATTGACATTATAGTGAAATCTTAAATGTCATAATTACTGGAATATGATCTATGTTCAGTACAAAGCCGGGCAAATAATATCGACACTGACCGACATCAGATTGCCATGTCAGCCAAAAGCAGCCTAGACGGCTCAGACAGAGGAACAAACCCCAAGCTCGAGTTTCTCATTGATCATTGATGATATTTTGGGAGTTCTGGGTGCTGGTGTTCACATATCAGCTTATAAGGAAACTCGAACCCTACCAGCTGATGGGCTTGTTAGGGAACATTGCTGGAGCAGCAATGGACAGCAGGATGCCTGGCCTGACATTAAGGGATCGGGTTTGGTCTCTGTGTTTCAGGGGGACAAATGCACACCGGCCAACCTGGATACTTGCATGGCACAGCTAACTCACCGCCAAGGTTGTCATGCCTTCATGCCTGTTAGCATTACAAAGTTATTAATTCTAACTATTTACAGTCTGTCAGTGGAGATGACCAAATATGCGAAGGTCAGCATGGTTAACATCATGACAGGCTAAAAAAAAGTTCACTTTTGGTTTTCCCACGTTCTAAAAATACATGCTTTGAAAGGGTATTTATGAGTCTGTACCCCCATTAGTACTGGTTACATCCTGTTATGCAAAGTTGCAATTTCCTAATTGCATTCAGTTTAATATGATGATCTGGTTCTCTAAATTACAAAAATGTCTGTTTGCTGTTATTTCTTGAAATCAAATGACCTATAAATTTTTGAGAGAATTGATGTCAAATTTGATAAAATAGTAACTGAATGTTGTGAATTCACCACACACACACACACACACACATACACACACACACACACACACACACACACACACACACACACACACACACACACACACACACACACACACACCTACACTTGCTGGAAAAGTTAAAGGGGAGTGTTTTCCAAGGTCTGTCAAAGAATGTCACAGCCAAGAATCAACAGTCAGTTTTTAAGTCCACAATGTTTCAGCCAGGTATAACTGCCATGGCTCAACACTTAAGAAAAAAAAAACTTTGGGGCAATTTGGCAATTTCCTTTGGGGCATTGAAACCCACAGTGCCAAACAGATGGTCTTTCACTTTTCTTGAATACATTCTTGCAGAAACGCTACATTTCATATAGACCATAGGCTATCACAGAACTCCAAACTAAATCATGAGACTCCATACATATTGAAGATCATCTGCAAATTTTTAATATGAAATGTCACCGTTGTTGGCCATTCATCCTGGGAAGTATGCTAATAAGCTGACAATGTTTCTTAGTAAATTTTATTATGCTGAGTTTAGTGCTTGGTAAGATGTTCTTTTAGACAAACTTGTGATTATAAGGCCTGAAGCTGATAACTAGCACACATATGTACATATAGGCCTATATGAAATATAATAAAAGATTGATTGATTTCACATAACTGCACTATGAGTTACAGTGCATTGGTGGTGGGGTGGGGTGGGGTAGTCCTGCAGGGTTGAGACCCATGGGCCCCAGGGAGTCATCCTCCGGCCCTGGGTCACACAGGCTAAACATTATGGTGAATGGCAGTATAGGTTATTGTATGAAAATGAGAAAGACCACAGAAATAGAATGGTTCATAAAATCTTTATTGCTTCTGTTTCTGTGATAAAGACCAAGGCCTCCGTGGCCGCACTTTCATCAGTGTTGGGCAGGCTCCTTAATCAAAAAAGTAATCCATTACAAATTACTTACTTACTTATGTCATTACTTTACTAGCCTATTACTCCCAGGGAGCGGGAGTAAGTGGGAATATTTCCATCCAGAGAAAGTAACATTTTCTGCCATTTCTCACCCAGGCTTGCAGTGTCAGAGGACATGTGACCAAATCTACTCATGGGGATAGATGGGGATCATCATGGTTTTTGGATAATTCAACTTTAATTTGATATTTAGAGAGGGATGATAACAACAGTAACGACCTACTTTTTGATTGGTAACATATCACTGAAATTGGAATAATAATTCGTTACACTGCTCGTTACTGGGAAAATTACATTACTGTTACGCATTACTGAGCAACACATCACCACCCAACATTGCTTATAATATTGCTCTACCACAGTCCCGCCGCAGACGGGACAGAGCCATCACAGCGCACTGACAGGACCAGTCCCTCCTCAACACCTCAGTTTACAGCTGAGTGAAGAAACACACTTTGGAAAAAATCAACCGAAATATTATAAGCGCGCATCCAGGATGACATCTCCGGTCACCAAAGCGATGATAGAAGCCTACGCGCTCATGGTTATGGTCATGGGCACGTTTTTCATCTATTTCTGCGGCATGGTCTGGGCTTTCTGCAACCCGAAACTGAGCGGAGCCGAGGAGGAACCTGCGGCCGAGGAAGAGGCAGCGGCACCCGGGGACAGCTGCTGGGTCTGCGCCCCAAAACATCCACAGAGTTGCCGCTGTGCAGGTGCGCATCCACCGGCACCGCAACACACCGGAGACTGGCTCACTCAGACCACTTACATCAACTTTTTGGGGGATACTGACAGTCTGCTGTCGGATTACACTGGATTCTGCTGTGAGGATCATGGAACCGTAAACAACAAGAGTGGGAGTAGTTCCTTATGGATTGAATAGGCTGTTGGCTCACCTATCGACACTGTTTGGTTGTTTTTAAGACAGCGAGGTGTTTATTCCACAGCTCGATTTGTCTCCCTAAATAATTCATGCTGTACTGAGTCTGTGAAAGTGAGTGTAAAGAAGAAGTATTGATGAAGTGAAGGAAACGACGGAAGAATAATAGGCAGTGCTCAGTTTTATTTGAAAGGTTTTGTTCTTTCTCCTGAACCATCACAGCGTGCATGATGCATCAGGGGTTCACCTGCCTAACTGACATTATTTTATGCCCAGATACAGACAATACAGATGAAACAGCAAACCAAACATAAATAGCTTATAGAGTCATTGCAACATTTCATCACACCATATGACCTGGTGTTCCTCCAAGCTGTAAATTCAGGCTTACATGTTGCAGGTACTATGTATCTATGACAGCAAATGTGTAGGCTGCACCTGTATGGTCTGTGAAGCAGGAATAAAACACTCAAAGTACCCTAGATGTGAGTAATAGGCCTACGCATCATGAGGCACTGCATGGCTACTGTGAAGACGCTGGGATACTCTTTTGTTTTTCCTTCAGTTTCTTCCTTACTTTATCTTCCACCTGCAGCAATTTCTCGTACAAGGCCTCTGACATGTCCTCATCAACATCCATCTGTAAATGGGACAGAAAGTTGAGATATTACAGAAAAAAACAACATCGGCGCATGAGCGATAGTTGATATCTGACACCGATTTGACACAGATAGGAGCAAAAGCGATACCTGCCAGAAGAGATAATGGCACAATATTTCAGAATTTTGTCAAAACAGTTTAAACTTAAAATATAGAGGAGATACTGTTGATTGGTATCAGTCAGTCATGCTTTTTCCTCACCACACTGTACCTTACGTGACTGTGTGTAGTTGTGGCCCAGCCCGGACGTTAAGCTGTGGTATTTGGCTTGAGGGTCCAGTGACTCTGGCTTTTGCTTAAACAGCCAGAACTACAAGGGAGGAGAGCATTCATGAATGACTCTGCACTGAGTTGTGTATGAGAAGTTGAAATGTGCTTTGGGAGCATTTTTACCTACCAGGGCCTCAGCTCCATTGTAAGGTGTCAGGGTGAACGTGTTGGTGAACACTCTGATCTGTGATTATGAAGGAAAGATGTGTTCAGATGCAACCAAATAATTTAAACTTTTTATAATTCTTACACCCAACACAGCATGCATAGTTTCCGGTCACAAATAAAATGAACCCATAAAACAGATATATATCAATATTAGGGCTGCATGATATTGACAAATAATCATATTGCGATTATTTTGCTGAATATTGGATTTGCAATATATAGAATACAGTATACAGACAATTTTTTCAATATTTTACATTTTTCAGCAAACAAGAAACATGTTTAATAAAAAAAAAACTGAGACGTTGCTTAATATTTGTTGTGGTTGAATACAATTGAAGTTTTTTTTATAATGTGCAATCTAATTTATATACCATATTTAGGAGTCTATTTTGAGCACCCACCACTCTCCAAATAATTGCAGCCTCTTGCAATTTAGAAATTTAAGTAGTTTTTGATTTTTTTTTTCCAATAAATTGCGCAGCCCTAATCAATATATTGTGTGAGATGGACTCACAAGCCAGAAGACAGGCAGGAGCACAGTCCAGAGGAAGGCTGGGAAGGAGGGCAGGATGCCGTAGGTCAGGTTGGTCATCACAAAACCTGGACAGATCACCGATGAGTACAAACCCTAGAAAGCACAGTCAGAGCATAAAGACCATAGGATCACGGTCAGCAACATATTATGAGGTTAAAAAAATCTATTCAACTTGCAGGAGTGTGTTGGATTATGTGTTAGATTAACCTCAGCAGCGAGGTGTGTATGTAGGAGCCGACCTGTTTGTTGAAGTGTGTGTTGAGCGCCAGGCTGAGCAGGTCGGAGGCGTATTTAGAGGAGCTGTAGGGCTGGGTGCCTTTCTGGTGCTGCATGTCTTCAAGGTTAAAAGCTGAGCGGTGAGCATTACTGGAGGAGGTCCAGATCACCTGGGAGGGCCGGCCCGCCTGGCACAGGACCGGCTCCAGCTCCCTGACCTGAACCAGGACAACACAGGGAGACACAGGGAGACGCAGGGAAACACAGGGAGACACAGGGAGACACAGGGAGACAGAGGGAGACAAACAGGAGACACAGGGAGACACAGGGAAACAGGGAGACGCAGGGAAACACAGGGAGACACAGTGAAACAGCCTCAGAATTAGTACTGGTAACGATGCTACACTTTCCATGGATCCAAAAGCATGCATAAATACCACATAATTTCTCTCAGACTCCATAAACTAAGTAACAAAGTTATATCCTAGCAAGACATTCTTGATTGGGGTGTTTTGGTCTGATAAACACCCTTTAATTGGTCTTACAAAAATATTATGGGTGGGAATTTTCCTCCAACCCTCTAAATGTGTGTGTAGGATAGTGGAATTGCAGTAAAAGTGTTTTTCCTCCCTAATATTTTTCTAAACTAAAGAGTTGGAGTTAAGAGTCTATGGATGCCAATTTATTCCTGCTCAACCTCTTCCACTAAATGGTGTGAATACAGATGGATTAGTGATTCCGGCAAGTCTAAACAGGAACTCTGCGCAGGTTTCTGTGTGGTGAAGCCTTAAAACAAGTCAGCATAGTCAGGATTCATCTGCAAACACCCGAAGTAAGCAGAATACTAGATGGGAATCTAAAGTAAGCTGTCAGCAGTGACCTTAAGGCTGGGAGAGGACAGTGTGCAGTCATAGAAATCAGGTGTTAATTTTTAATGAGCATTGTTGCTAAGTGACGGGCGGATCCAGTATCCCCTACATTTCTTCAAGGGTGAACAGCCAGCAGAAATAACTTTCCCTGAAGAAGTCTGTTGAGAACATTATTTTCTACTGCATTCTACATGTATGTGGACATCATACCAGATGACAGAGAGATACTTCAGCACCCAAAGTATCAGTGACTCACTAGTAGGAAGTGACCGAAGAGGTTGGTGGCGAATACTTCCTGCATTCCATCAGCGGTGACGGCGTCCCTCTGCGTCAGGATCCCCTCCCCAGTGGCAAACATGGTGACGACTTTGCTGCGGTACAGACATTACAGAGATGTGAACTCTACAAAGGCAGCATGGAAAATAGATGGTTGACATAAACAATGTTAGAATGGATGGATATACTGTATATCACCCGTTACAGTACTAAAAATAAAATGTAAAAAATCTAAAATCAGCACTGTACCTGGAGAAGAGGCCTTTGAAAAAGGCTTTCACATCAAACTGGGGGTTTGGCATGATGCCTGCATTGAGGTAGAGGTAGTCCAGTCGGTTATACCTGTAGGAGACATGACAACCACATCTGGAGATACTTTCACTTTCTATGCTCCAGGCCTCATTTCAGTGCTGCTGCAATAAATCTAGCTGTAAATGCAGCACATAAAGTTCTCTGCTAATCACTTGTTTGAAGCCTTGAATGGTAAACTAAACAATGGAAACGCTGAAATACAAATTTGCCAACAACCTGCCACACCAGTTTTGGTTGCAGTCTCTTGCACCATCAACCGAGGGGAGTGTCTGGGTCTCCCACCGGGCCTGATAACATTCTAAAGGAAACCCTGCTATGCACACCAGGATTGGGGCCATTCATTAATTGAATTGAGAATGCATTGTATTCAATTCCTGGAGTTGGAATTGGAATTGGAATGTCACCCAGCTCTAAGGAAACAGAACTGGAATTGAATTGGAATGACAGCAAACAGAATTGAATTCCATTCAATTCTATGAAATTCCACTTCTAAGAGAGTTTGTCTTGACTTGCTAAACATTATAAATAAAACATTATGAGTCAAATAAAAGACAGTTAAACAAATCAAATACATTCAATCTTAATGTATGTATTACGATTATACAGTATGTTCTGCATCAAATACCACCTGAAAGGTCCCTTTAACATTGTATGATATTCAGTATTGACAATATACTGTACAATACTACGTGTAATCTCCACAGATAGTGGTAAGAAAAACCAAAAAAACATGTAATTTCACAGAATTTAACTGAATTAAATTCAACTTCAAATTCCAATTCAATTCCAGTTCTGTTTCCTGTAGGTTTTTTCAAATTCCAATTCCAATTCCTCAGTTGGAATTGATGAGTTCATTCATGAATTATCCCCAACCCTGATGCACATTAAAGCACCGGTATCTGGCAACGCAACTTGACTCTTTGTGATTATGGAAGTCTTGCCTACTCAGCCATCAGCGGGACATGAAAGTGTTCTGTGTTAATGATGACTTGGGTATTTGAATGTGTGTATTTACTTCCACTGTGACTTTCTACAGCAGCTGTGCATGTCCTCCCACCTGAGTTTGACCTCATGTGCAGCAGTGAGGACTGAGGTGATGCTGCTGGTGTCCAGCTGCAGCAAGGCCACCTGGGCAGTGGGGTGAGAGGTCAGGAGGGCGGAGCGAGCGGCCTGAGCCCGGCGCAGGTTCCTGCAGGCCAGACAGAGCTGGAGACCCGAGTCTTCTGTGAGGAGACGCTCACAAAGAGCCAGGCCAATGCCACTGTAGGGACAGACACTCAATCCTGTATTACTGGCCACTGGCTACATTTAAACATGTATTCCCTAACCCTAGCTACTTAAGGCCTAAATGTTGGTCCTTTTCAACACACACACACACACACACACACACACACACACACACACATACAGACACACACAGAAGGCTTTTGGACCAAAGACATGGCAATGCTGCCTTCTATTGGTATCAGTGATGGCACTAATTTAAGATAACACTATGTCCATTGACTGCAAAATTGACCAAAACATTCTTGTGCTTAGGCAACTCCACACATCATATGAAAAATAGAGCATCCATGTCTGAATTTATTCACCAACACAGTTTGTACAGTATGAACTGTCTGTTGCTTTCATCAAAGGTGTTGGAGAAAGTATTTTCTGTCATGAATCTCTACAGACTCAAAGAAGGCGGACTTCAAGTTTCTAACGAGAACAAAAAATACAGCAATTACCTATTTGCTCCCGTCACCAAAACCACCTTATTCATCTTCAATGGTCCAAACTGTCATGAAACCGTATATAGAATCTACTAAATTTACAGCAACAAGTTCTTTCAAAACCGTTTTCTCTGTCCTATCGATAATGTGCCGTCTTCTTCCCTGAGCTCATATTCTTGGCCCCGCCTCCATGTTCTGATTGGATGCTGCAGCAGCTCTTAACCAATAATATTACGACTACAGTCAGCTCAGCTCCAAGGACAACCCACACAGTATAAAAAATTAAAAAGTGACTACAAATAAGGCAAGAGTTGTCATGGAAATAGTATTCCCCATTTTATTTAATTTTTATTTTGTCTATCACAATGTACAATTACCACAACTCAACTTTTGTTTACACTTATATAAAAACATTCTCATTAAAAAACAAACATTTGAGTACAAAGATCTAATAAAACTAAACAAATCATGAATTTGTAAGGGTGCAATAACATTTTTACAACTATACATCTGCCACCAATTCATTTATAACTAATTATAAAGCAGTCATACACTGAGAAGATCGTAAATGCCATAAAAAAGGTTTCTTTGACCGATCAAAATCATTGCATGCCTCATCTCTATTGACAGTTTAAAATACACAAATTTATTTCCAAACCAATTGTCATATTTAACTTATATGTACAGATATTTTGCATAGATCCCAAAGCAAAAGGAAGAAAGAAACAGAGAATTTAAAGTAGTAAAGCATTCCACAGATTGCAAGACAGAAATGGCACTGACTTCCACGTCACAAAAGTTGAAAATACAACGCATTATGGCTGCCAGCTATAAGAGACTTTCATGGACAAGGTAAGTGGGGCAAAGGCCACTGATAAGAACACAGCTGAACCTATGTGTAATGGTTGAACCAGTGATATTTAGTTTACGCAACAGAGATTTAAACAGCATGCACATTGTTAAGTCAGTTTGGGGGAAATGAATACAAAAGACCAAGAAAGAATCCAGCATACATTAATTCTAAAAGAAAGAGTAAATTGACTGTCAATAACTGGAACCCACAGGTGAGGCGGTGCTTGTGTTAGATCAATAGATGTCATCAACTAATTAAATCTGTAGCAGCCATAACTGGTATTCCAACTAAACACATGATTCAGGTTGCATATTCCCATTTCATCTACATTCCTGATTTCAAAGATCACTCATTTCTCTCTTTCAACTGAAACAAATTATAAGCAGTTCTGCATTAACTTGTTCTTCACCCACAACACACTCAGTAACATCTTTACACTGATACAGACAGTAAACACATACAGCTGATCCATCGTAGCACACATGGCTAAAAAAAACAGGCTGGATTCTTGGTAAACACCTTGCAACCTCTGATGAAGTATCATGCTGATTTTACCTTGTATTCAATGGTAGTTCAATGACAGTTTGCAGTGGAAAAAAGGCACTTCTGAAGCAGTTTGTTTGGTGTGTAAAGATCCAAAATGAATTGAAATAAGATACTCCAAATGCCTAAAGAAGCTCATCTTACAGAGCATATCAATGCACAAATATATCAACAAAACAGAACAAACAAATATGGACATATAAATATTAATACAAAATATTGATATTTGAGATTTAGAAATATCTATTGAAAATACACAGTCATATACACTGATGGTCAAATATCACTGTAAGGAAACTGCAGGGGAGATGACATAGAAATTTGTAACTCAGATTGCTTGGAGAATGTCTGAGAGGCTGAGATGAAAAACTTGTTTGAAATAAACGTAACAGTGATGGTTTGTTGCGCTCTTTTTTCCCTTCTACATTCAAGCAGTCTTCCAAAAGAAAACACAAGAAAGTTCTTCAATTCAAAAATATTGCATAACATTGCTATCAATACTTCAAACATTGTAACATGGGAAATTTAAACTCATTTAAAAAAAAATGAAATAAAAAGCACATTTTTAAAAAAGTGCCAAATGTTACTTGCTACATTTCATTTTGGCTTCTTCAACGTACAATACAACCAAGGGTCATATTATTGATCTTAAGTGTGTGTGTGTGTGTGTGTGTGTGTGTGTGTGTGTGTGTGTGTGTGTGTGTGTGTGCGCGTGTGTGTGTGTGTGTCTATACACAAGCACATGAGATAGAGTGCGTGTGTGCGTGTGTGTGTGTGTGTTTGGTTTGGTTGGTGTGCTCTATTTGCATAAGCAGAATAGAGTTTTGAGCAGGTGAATGTGTTTGTTAGAATATACCTGTATGTCTATAAAACATCTTAGCCAATGTGACTGTGCTAACCAAACTCAAATTGGCACACACACACCAATTGTCTCTGGTTGTCCATCTTTGTAGTGTGTAAGTCCATGAAACAGTGTTTCCCAAATCGTAGCTTGGAGCCCACAGGTGGGTCTCACCCTGTCTCTGCTGAACCAAGATAGCTTAAACCTGGATTGTACTTGAAACATGGTCTACTCTATGTCATGCACCATTTATTTTAGAGGTGAGAGGACTGGGAACACTGTGCTCAACGCTGCCTCGGCTTAAGGCTGACTGTCCAGGAGGGCTCGGTGTATTTCCTGGAAGGAAGGCCGCTCCTTTGTGTTCCTCCTCCAGCAGCTCAGCATGATCTTGTAGAGCGAGTCTGGACACAGCACAGGCTGAGGCAGGTAGATCTACACAACAGGGAGCGAGAAATGAGCCACGGGGGGTTTGGTGGTGTTGATATGTGCGAGCTGAATATGTGTGTATAACAACACTAACCTGTCTTTTCTGGTCCCTGAAGAACTCCCCTGTGTTCTCTATCACCTGCTCATCAGTGAGCTGAGAGTAGGGTTGCTCCTTGCAGAAGGTTAGTGTCTCCCACAGGGTGACCCCAAAGGCCCACACATCACTAGCTGTGGTGAACTTTCCCTGGAGAGAGAAAGATGGCGTAAATACACACAGAAAAATAAAAATGCGTATTGCAACCGAAAATGGTTCTTCGGAGTTATGCCATAGAAGAACCATTTTGGTTCCACAAAGACCCTTTCAAGAACCTTTTAATATCTTTGGGATTTTAAAAGGTTGTTAATTATTAGTTATTGGATGGAAGGTGATGGCATAAATGTGGAAAATAACCAAACACCTCCATATATATTGTGCAATTGCAAATGAGGCTATACAAGGGCAGATAAACAAAAACACAATGAAGGTGTCTAAGCAAAGGAGTGCAGAAATGGTTCTTTAAAGAACTGAAAGGTTCTTTGTGGAACCAGAAATGGTTCTTCTATGGCATCACTCCTTATTTTTCCGTGTGTAGTGACGTACATCATTTGAGCCTATAAATACTTTTATTAGATCCACGGCAATACAAACACTGGGGCCTCAATAAATATTACAGGGATAGAGACTATCAACATCACAACAAGAAAACAACAAAATGGGAGGATTTGGTATTTTAGGGGATGGGCTCCTAATCATAATACAAGACAAATGATTCCATATCTGTCCAGTAGGGGTCCTCACCAGCAGGATGCTCTCCCAGGACATCCAGCGTATAGGCAGGACCGCTCTGCCCTGGATGCGGTAGTAGTCACCGCTGTACAGGTTCCTGCTCATGCCAAAGTCAGCTATCTTTATAGTGTAGTTCTTGCCCACCAGGCAGTTCCGCGTGGCCAAGTCTCGATGGACGAAGTTTAGGGAGGAGAGGTACTTCATCCCCGATGCTATCTGAATGGCCATGTAGCACAGATTACTGTAGCTGCAGAGGAGAGAGGAGAGAGAGCGCAATGTGTTGGGGAAAAGAAAGAAATAGGTAAATAGCATACACACCCACTGACTCACTCATTCACTTTCTCCCTCATTCCTTCACCACTCACCTGACAGTAGGCGCATTGCTGAGCAGGGCAAGCTGTCCCTCGGGTTCGTGGCGGGACAGAAACTGGTTGAGGTCTCCATTCTCCATGTACTCTGTGATCATACAGAGAGGGTCGCTGTAGATGCACACAGCTAGCAGACGGATGATGTTGGGGTCCTTCAGACGAGACATGATCTTTATCTCTTTCAGGAAGTCGTTCCTACCGACACAAAAAGAAACGTGACTTACTGAAAAGAGGTCAGAATGATATGAACTCAACATTTACATTTCAAGATCAGGTACAGGCAGTGGTGGGTAGAGTATCGAAAATCTATACTCAAGTAAAAGTACAATTACTCCCATAAAAAATGACTCACGTAAAAGTGAAAATTACCATTTGAGAAACCTACTCAAGTAAAAGTAAAAAAGTACCTGGTTAATAAATTACTCAAAGTACAAGTTACTTTCCATTTGAATATTTTTTAGGGTGTGCGGGCCAGTGCAAAATAATGAAAAAACAGCACTTGTTGATAAAACTTTCTTAGCCCTTTATAAAACAGAATATAAGTCTGTTTAACTCTAGTATTTACAGACAGTATCAAAGTAACCAAACCTATTACAGCCCCAAAATGCAGTAGATACCGAATACAATACAATTAATTAAAACTCAGATTTTCTGTTCTGTAGTATTACTCCCTGTACCAAGACCGCAGTCAATCAACTAGAGAATGAAAACTTCTTTCCATTCACATTTTTCATTTGGGGATATCCATTTGTTGGAAGCTGCCTCTTGTTCTGGGTTTTGTTCCGTCATCATCGCATCGTGGTCAAAAGACTCAATCCCCGCATTTAGAGCAGACTAGTTGTAACAAAGGTATAAATGGAAAATGTAGGTAAGTAAAAAGTAGATTACTGGCTCAAAAATATACTCAAGTAAAGAGTAGAAGTACAGTTTAAAAAAAAGAACTAAAAGTACTCGTTCCTTAAAAAAAACTACTTTTTTACTCATGTGCGTTACTTGTAATGCGTTACTACCCACCCCTGGGTACAGGTTATAAGTACTGTATTTGGTGTGGATCAGTCGATACCTTGCATTCTTGTTGGCGTCTGAACGGAGCATCTTGACAGCCACTAGAACTGGCTGGTTCTCACTGACGTCAAACGAAAACTCTTCGTTCATGAACTCCTGCATTCCCTCTGCCTCACACAGGTGGACCTGAGAGAAGAGAAGAGAAGAGAAGAGAAGAGAAGAGAAGAGAAGAGAAGAGAAGAGAAGAGAAAAGAAGAGAAGAGAAGAGTTTAACAATTTTTACATCAATGCTAAACTCAAAAAACTAGTCTGTGATTAGTTTTTTTTTTACATCAGCTGCATCTTTTTCATACATGAAGACATGTTCTGTGTATGATTTGACAGAATATCCACTGCTGTAAGTAAAGCAGTTGCAGGACACACACCTCTCCAAACTGGCCCTCTCCCAGCTTCTCTTTGAAGGTGAGCAGTTTCCGTGGGAACTCCTCCACGGCAACATCCTTCCCTGACAACAGGTCCATAGTTAATGCAGGGATGGCGTATGTGTTGCTCCCCGTCACGCCCTGCAGGTTGACAATGTCCGCCTCTGCGTAGTGAGGGGCGCCATCTTGGATCACAGTAGCTGCGGTAGATTTGGAAGCAGCTGTGCTAGTAGAAGCTGGAAAACGATTATGGGAGGTCATAACCGGGAATATCGACAAGTGATAAGTGAGATGAAAGTGTGTTTGTGCCTGGTTGTGTTGATTTTGGTTGTGTTTGGGGTTTTTTGTCCACCCACCGGGCTCCTCGGAGTTCTGGGCAAACTCCGGCAGCTTGCATATGAGTCGCGAAGGCTCCTGGTAGTCCGAGCCGAGGGGGAAGATACGCTCGTAGGTGGAACTGGACTCCAGTTCGCTGGTGGCGGTCGACTGGTTGTTGTGGTTGTAGGCGAACGTCTCGCTCTGTATTGACAGACTAGCAGTTAGTTCATCATCCAGCATCCGGCGAGAGGCCTAGAATAAAGGAGTGGGGGTGAAGGAACACATCTGACCGCCTCCCAGAGGAAAAAACATCAGGAATCTCAATGGAAATTACGGTATTGTAAAATCACTGATAAGCTCACCTTCTCCAGCATCTTCTGCCACACCTGCCTCCACAAGATGATGACGATGATGGCCACGAGGATGAAGATGATGGCCACTAAACAACCAATCAGAATTCGGGTGTTGCTGTCATCTACTTTGTGGGTGGGGTCATCCCCTGGGGAGGGGATAGGGAGAGACACCTTTTGATTGGATGAAAAGTATATGATAGGAAGTTGGCTTTGAGACTGTACTCTGTGTGTGTGTGTGTGTGTGTGTGTGTGTGTGTGTGTGTGTGTGTGTGTAGGGGTCACTGACCTGGTTGTGTGCTAGTTGGTGGTCCAGTCTTGGGCGGAGCCAGTGTTGTATTGTACATGGCCGTATCTGAAATAGACACAGCGCTGATCAGGACTTGACAGTTAATTCTGAATTACAGAGCCATTAAATTGACTTTAATAGAGTTTTGTTATTATTTGGCAATATAATTTTTTAGGTATATTCACATGCATTCTTGAAGAGTTTGAGTAGTTGATAGAAAATAGGTTTGCAGAAATCCTCCAACTTTCATAACCCATCAAACTCAAAATAAAGGTCAGTTTTACTTCAGTGTTTACAAACACAATAAACATAAACAAACCTTTTAAGTCTCAAAATAAATATATAAATACGTAATAATGTAAAACTGTGAAAAAATGTTTCCACTGGGGCGACAGTGTTTCTACCAGGCGGTGCCATACAGCAGCTACAGATTGAACACACAGTTCCTCGGTCTACCTGACTGGAAGGTGATCTCGCTGAACATCATCCAGGCATCAGCGAAGTAGAACTGGCACTTGATGGCGCTGGCCATGTGATTGGCCAGGTTGACGGTGACGAATCGGGCGCTGGGGTTCTTCTCGTCCACCACAGGGGTGAAGGAGAGGGGCGTGGCCTCCCAGTCGGACTCGGAGCGGAAGTGACACACCACCTGGCGGAAGGCCTTGATGTGCCGCGAGAACATGTTGTTGCAATGGACCTGGAGACAGAAGAAGACACATGGAGAGTCTTAGAGTACCGCTGGGACCAGAGAGAGAGAGAGAGAGAGAGAGAGAGAGAGAGAGAGAGAGAGAGAGAGAGAGAGAGAGAGAGAGAGACTTGGAAATGGAAGAATGGGGGAATGCAATTTTATCATTATGACCCTCACCTTCATGGTGGTGAAGTTGCGCGTGCGGTCAAACTCAAACATGATTTCAACATATCCACTGGGGAAACTCTCATTGGTCCAACCCACATAGTCATATCCCGGCCACACATTGTAGACGTGACTGTGGGTAAAATCGTCCAGACCGCACACTCCATCCGTCAGCTGGCCCAGGCCCTCCGTCATACTGAGAAACAGAGAGGAAGAGCGACAGTGGAAGAAAGAGAAGAAGACAGATAGAGAAAGTAGAAGCACACAATTAGATTACAATTATGTTTATTTTGCATTGCCTTTTCACCAACATACTGTATTTTCAGAGTATCAGCATCTCAGACAAAAGGATTTTGTGGTACAACTATTCACCACTAGGTGGTAGCATTATGAAACCGATTCCTCCCTTTTGCTTTTGGCTTTGGTATCAGAACATGGGCCATTTTCTTTTTCTTCTGCACTGTTTCCTAGAGAGAGAGGGGGAGGGCTGTGTCATGGAGGACATTATTCACCCTGCTATGATTCAAACACTAACAAGGACAAAGGACTCCGATTGGTTCTCCCTAGTCTTGAAGCTTTGTTAGCATGGTTGACTCAGTCACTCCCATCCGTTGTTACTTAAGAGTCAACCACCATGACCCCCGCACACCGCCGTCTGTCTCCTGCTCTCACCATGGTGACCAGGCAACAACAGGGTCACTGCGGATCTCTGGCTCCAAGGTTTGGGTAAAAGTAAAAAGTACTGACGAAGGCAGAGAGGAATGATGCAGGAATATAGAGGTGGGTGAAAAAATAAAAAAAGAGGCCGGACATGAGGAAGAGTTATGATGGTGAAGAGGGAGTAAGGAAACGCACAAACACAGTGACCCCTACACACACACACACACACACACAGAGAGAGAGACACACACCTGTAGATGACAGCTCCATCGTAGACTGAGTCGTTGAGGTAAACAGGATAACTGGGCAAGTTCATCTGTTCCCCTGCTGGAGCGTTGTAGGACACTAGACCATCTGCAGGCAAAGAAAAGGAGAAATAAAAGTAAATAAAAGTTTTATCATCACCAACTATTTATGTAATCAATTAATCAACAATTATTTGTTTTACCACAATTAGTAGCCTACTGTTGGTCTTATCTGTTTTTATTGCTTGGATGTTTGTTTGTTTGTTTGTTTTTTACTATGCTGGCTTCATAATTGCCTCAAGAGTTTTTTTTTTAACTTAATTGAATTGAACTATTTTGCTGTATTGTGTTTTGATATGATCATTATGTACTTCCATGTATTAACCGTTTATTTTGTGACAGTGTTATGAAAAGCCTGACCCATGCCAGGTCACAGAGAACCAGAGCTGCTCCTCTCTATCTTTATGAGTTCAAAGGTAAGGTCTCTGCGTTTCAGCTGTAAAATCTTTGTCCAGCACTTCCTCGCTCATCCACTCTCAGTCCTTTACAGGCCTCCTTTCTCTCTGCAGTCTTTCCCCCCTCTCACCGAGCCATTCGCAGCCGTAGAGCTCCACTCTCATGCAGACGTTCATGGAGTGGTCGGTGACGGGCATGAAGCGGACGAAGCGAGCGATGATGGGCGGCTCCAGGTCCTTGAGGACGATGTCGTAGGCGTTCCTGTTCCCCTCGATCACCTGCACGCACAACAGATACACCTTGACCCTTGACCTCGAGAAGATCAGTGAACTAGATCATGTTTGAAATAACTACACGTCGTCATCACTAATTAACGATCACAAAATCATAACCTCCTCCTATCACTTATAGATAATGGAAATTAATGAATCAGTTCAATGTACCATCTCTTCTATCACCAAAACCATAATCGCACCAGGTAATATCAATGACCGGACAACAGTATGATAAGAGGAGAGACGGTGAGTTTGACTAGACAGAGCATCTTTATCAGCAGTCTGTTGTAAAGGTCAAAATAGATTATATAGTCATATCTGAGAAAGGAAAACTAGGACAGCACTCCAAATTGAAAGCAAATTGTCAATTTCAAATGAAATTGCCAATACACACGCTGAAGAAGGGCGTCTTGCCCGAAACGTCCATGTGGCAAATAAAAAACAAATTTGGAGTGCTGTCCTAGTTTTCCTTTCTCATTATCAACTACTTTTGAGTTGAGCGCGTTGTATCTTATTTTTTATTTTTTATAGTCATATCTGAGCCATTCAAGCTTGGGATACAGACCAGACAGTGTGGAATACTTGCTGTGTAACAAAAACAGCTCAAAGTGGTTCACTTTATCCATTGATCATTGAATTGGTTGCTATACTGATAGACTTGGAGACACATTCAATAGGAACTGTGACTAAATTGTTAGTTCTTTTACCCCCAATCCAAATTTTATTGCACTCAATTTTAATTTGTATTTGACATGATATAGTTTTATGTTTCTATTTTCTAAGTTATTTCCTTTGTTGAATTATCTGTAACTTTATGTGCAGTATGTTTAATTGCTGCTGTCCTGGCCAGCAGACTTTAATTGGCTAAATAAAAGTTAAATAAAATAAACTAGATTGACTTGCCTGCTTGCCCTGCCTGTTTCTCCAGGAGATCCAGCGGCTTCCGTCACGGCTGTACTTGATCTTGTACATCTGGGCGAACTCGTTGCCAATGCCTCCCGCGTGACGCCCCTGGGTGCCCACCAGGGTGATGAAGTGGAGGGAGCGCAGGTCAATCTGCAGGAACTCCTTCAGGCTGTCTGGCTCCACTGTTATCTCAGGACACCACGCACCATCGCCCTCCTCGAAGTCCAACCTGGGACAGAGAGAGAGAGAGAGAGATGAAATTAACGGTGAGTGGATGTTCATATTAGAATTACGGCAGGAAAAGGAAAAGAGTAAGTGAGAGGAAAAATTAGAACAGGATGGAGAGAAGAAAGGTGAGAGGAAAGTAAAAGTGAGTGCGGTGGTGGATTTCAGTTCTTACAGCCCGTTATGAAAACACCTCAGTGAAGCTCTGCGTCGTAAATTCATTTTAAACTGTTCGTTTTGGGTTAGGGGGCTGGCAGGGGCGAGGGGGAGCTGGGCGAGACTTAAAACACAGCCAGGTTGGATGGAGGAACAGTATTACATCATTATCCTGATACTTACTGAAGGCCACCCACGTTCTGCTGCACACACACACACACACACACACACACAACACGTGCACACAGCAGCCCCCTTAATCATGTGGCTGTGAGTAGAACTGATACTCCAGTTTGTGGTTTACTGCAAATAAACAGGCGCAGGTACCTTACAGAATAAGACACCCACACACACACTCATTATCAGGGTAAACATACAATGAAGCTTGTGTGTGTGAATGTGTGTGAGTGTGTGTGTGTGTGTGTGTGTGTGTGTGACCGACCTGCCGTATCTGGCGGCGGTGGACTCGGACCACTGGCTGGAGGCGGAGATGTCCTCATCCTGTATCTGTCCTCCTGACATGCCCAGAGGATACCGACACACACCTGCGACACAACAACATCCTTCACTAAAAATACAGATTGTTGCAATAAGTAAACAGATAAATGTGGAAATTGTGATGGATGTCAGTGGAAAACCGCTGGGTAAACCCGACGTTTGCCCCGCCATAAACACTCAATCCTGTATTTACCTGGATTATCACTCACTTCTCTCAGACCAACCGCGGCGTCGGTTGGCGTCAAGAATTTGAAGCCGCATTCAGACATTTTTAAGACAGAGCTATTTAATTCCCAAACCTCTGTCAAGAAATCAGACTGCAAAATGTGACGGATAGTATTGGATGAAGGGGTGTGGTGGGTGGTGTGAGGGCGATGCACACACACACACACACACACACACACACACACATACGAAACTCCACTCTCCTTGCACTCAGAGTGCGGTTGCTTTATTGAAATAATAAGCTGGATCCATTCAGTGTCTCTGCCAGTCCAAACAGTGCTGGTATCAAACAGATGTACAGTAGTTAGTTACTCTGTGTGTGTACGTGTGTGTGTGTGTGTGTGTGTGTGTGGTGAGGCCCGCTGGTTAGAGCATATCACGCCTCCACTGTGCGGTCAATAGAAGCAATATGCCCTCTGTTTCCTGCATGCCCATCCACCCCCTCATCCTCCCTCTCTGTCTTCACTCTGTCCTCTCTCCTTCCTCCCTCCTCTCTCTCTCTCTCTCTCTCTCCTCTCTCCTCCTGTGTGGTCTAAACCAACCATTCTCCCCCCTCTCTCTCTCTCTCTCCCTCTCTCTCCCTCTCTCTCTCTCCCCTTCAGCGGTGAGAGGCGATTAAAGTTAACAGTGTGCTTTTGAAAGTTTTCAGCGCCCGGTGTTTCGTTAAGGCTCAGTGGGCTAGCGGCTAACTGAGCGTGACACAGAAGACGTGGTATCTATTAACGTTTACAAGCCTCAGAGTGAATTTCCTGATTCATGGGTGTTTCTGGGGGTAAAAATAGAAAGCGATTTTCCATCAATATTATATCTGCAGGGTCGGGTTGGTCTAGTGTTTTGGCCTAACGTTGATATCTCCACCTAACAGGATATGACCGCTCAGCAGACTCGTTTACGGATGAAAGGCCCATAGAGAAACTTGATTTGGGAACAGGTTTGTGTGTGTGTGATAGCACTGGGTCAGTAGAGCTGGAGGCGGAAGTTGTAGGCAGACTGTCCCAGCTAGCCTGGCCCCTCGTCCCACAGAAAAGCCTTTGAGAAGATGCCAGCAACAGCAATGCTTGAGGTTCAAGGCCTTCTCTGTCCCGTTCCTGCTCTTTCTCTTTCTCCCTCTCTCTCTCTCTCTCTCTCTCTCTCTCTTTCTCTCCCCCTATGATTCTCTCTTCCTTCTTCTTGATCTCCTCCAAATATTTGCTCAAAAGTCAAGATGTGGAAACCTCTGAGGGCTCTGTGCTAGGACGGACGACTTGATATACTCACATACACACAGACACTCCCCCACACACACACACACACACACACACACACAGACACACACACAGACACACACACAAAAGCAGGCTGAGATGCAACCACACGCACGCATGCAGGCTCCATCTTGGCAGTGACACAGTGACAGCTTGAAGCACTCACAAACAAAAACTCTTCCAGATGTCACAGACTGCCTTCTCCTCCTCTGTCCTCCCTTCATCTTGTCCTCTCTAACCCTCTTTCCACTTTGCCCGGTCTCCATCCCTCTCGCCCTCATCATTCATCCCTATTCTCCACTTCTTAACACCCCCATCTACTCTCCAATCCCCCCCTCCCCCCCCCCTCCTCTTCCTCCTCCCTTCCTCTATTTCTCTCCTAGCGGTCCTTGGCTGAGCGGACCACGTCAACCAAAACCATCTCACACTTCTCATATTTTCAGTCGATTAGTGGGATCCTTGGCAACGTAAATGCAATAGCAGTCGTTTCAATGATAGGTGCGGTGCTCATACGGCACGTAGGATAGCCACAGTAAAACTTAAGGCAAGCATAAATCTTCAGAATCTGTGTCAAGAAAACAACAGCAGAGATCCCCCAAAAAAAAACCCCACCTGGAAAATGATTTCAAATCAAATCAGGCCAAGGATTAAGATGACGAAGATCAGTCATCGTTTGAAAATAAAGAGGAAAACTCTTGTATCTGTCTTCGGTCAGATCAGTGCCGCGCTGCTCCAGAGGTTAAGGGGTTTGAGGTGGTTGGCATTCCTGCACCGGTCTGTGAGAGTCAGCGGAGCAGCGCATGAGTCTCATTCACATAGAGGTGTACAGTGTAAACAGATAGAGAAGAGGAGGAGGAGGAGGAGGAAGAGATCACCGCAGAGTAGCATCTCCTTTTTCACTGCTTACAGCCTCAACAGTGACATGAGACCAAAAAGACAGAAAAAAAACATAAAACCCCACGATAAACTTGTGGAAATACTAGGGTCATTATGTGTGTGTCACGTGGTATGAAGCGGTAACATAATTTATGTAATTTTTCCATAAGCGCTCGCCAGACAGATACAGTGACACAGACCACAGACAATGCAATATCACTAGTTGGGGAAAACAGTGAGTAATTGCCTGGGACGTAATTGATGAAAATAGGAGTCATTATCAGAGTGTTCAACCACATCCTACAGAAAGAGAGAGAAAGAGAGAGAGAGAGAGAGAGACAGAGAGAGAGAGAGAGCGAGAGAGAGAGAGAGAGAACCGAGTTTCAGTATGTCGTGCCGGATGCATGACCACTCTTCCAAATGTTGGTTTCTGCTATGTTTATTTATCTACCCGACCCACTCAGAGGTGACCCCTGGGGTGAGCAGTGGGGGCAGCTGACACACACACACACACACACACGCACACACACACACACACACACACACACACACACACGTTGAAGTACATCCCCCATATCATGCTCCACTTTCGGCCACAGCATCTAAAAATATCACCCCAGAAAAGGTGGAAAAATACCAGCCTTGTGTGGTGGAGAAATAGAGAGGGGTAGAGAGAGGGAGAGAGAGAGAGGGAGAGAGAGAGAGAGAGAGAGATGAAGAAAGAGGAGCGGGTAACTGCCCAAACCCTCTCGCTCACCTCTTGATTTTTACCGCACCCTGACTAGTGAAAGGCAGGCTTGTTCTGTAGTGTTTGCTGTCTAACCACTGGCTCCAAATACACTCACTCTCACACACACACACACACACACACACACACACACACGATCACACATGTACACAAACATTATGCTATCGACCTTGCTATCTACCGCTCACATATAGGGCTCATGCTTTCCTCATAAGTGTACTGTATACTCTTACATTATTAGATTTTAATGTTATTGTGTTGATATATGAATCTAATGTACGCTTCAGACCTGTTGAGGAAGTTTTGATTCATTCACTCAGGCTTTACTCTAGACATTCACATGGAGAAGAAGTCCACACACGGCGTAAATAAAAGGGAATACTGCATGATATTTGGATCCGCTGCCCTTGCCTTTGCCTCCTCCCCCACTACAGTGAAAAGAAGTTCGCCCACTCAGGAGTAAAATGGGAAAGACAGGGATGGTATAACTCCATTGCTTGGGAATTTTAAACAGGGGAAAGTTGGCATCACCCAACATCTCAGCTCTACTAAATTCAGCCATGAATATTTCCAGACTGTGGAAAAATGACTCTCTTCTCAATGCAAGCAGAACTAAAGCATTAGACAGAATTATAGGTAGATATATCCTGCTTCCATTTTTCAGAACAGGTCGGGATTTAAGTATTTAGTCACCCTGGAAATGATTTTTCATAATTCGCTGGTGGTTTTTGAGCAGGGAAATCCCTGGGGTCATATTTTACATATAACACTTTTTCATGGATGGTAAACATGTTGAACTTTGACCATGATCAGATGCACAAACAGTCCTCTCCATGACTTATGAGTGGTCAAAAACTGGGAAACACACCACACACACACACACACACACACACACACACACACACACACACACAAGTGCTGGGGAGAAAGACAGAGCCTATTTCAATGGACTTTCCTGCTGTCAGAATGTCTGGTATGCATTAGCCACAGACTCCAGTGGGATAGCTGGATCCACAGCGTGTGTGCGGGCACACTAACACACACACACACACACACTGACAAAAATACACAAAGAAGAGAGAAAGTCCCACCATGGTCAAACCCTCAAATCCTCGCACGAGTCGAGTTGAGATAAGCAAGATGCCTTAACATCCATGCCCTGATTTTTGGGAATGATTCATCTCATGGTGCTAAATGGTACAAGGTTTAAGATTTAATAGAATATTTGAAATGTATTAAGTATCCTATAGTATGCTATGCTCACATCTGGTTAAATAGGTCAGAAATAAAGCCTTTACATGTGGACATGTAGCTATCAATAGATATGAGGAAATATAGGCCTGAAAGCAACCACAGCATACACACACACGATTTTACTTGAAACTCCCTCTATAAACGCTCTCTATAATCTGTGTGTCTCTCTCTCCTCTTGTCTCTCTCTCTCTTTCCTCTCTGTCTCTCCTCTCTTTCCTCCCTCTCTGTCTGTCTCTCTCCTCTCTCTCTCTTTCTTTAACCTCCTTATAAAACTCTCTGCCCTCTTATTCTGTTAGAGTTGGCACAAATAATGAATGAATGATGAAAAGGTTAAGTCACGTTTGAGTGTGTGTGTGTGTGTGTGCGTGGGTGTGTGGTGTGTCTGTGTGTGCATTTGTGCGTGTATGAGAGTGTATTTCCGCATATGTGTGTAGCTCACTCTTGTAAGTATGGTGAGGATGTTTATGTTTGAATGTATGAGCAAACCCACTAGAAGCAGCTGCTGTTAAAAAAGCAAGTAAAAACAAGCTTTAAACCAAATGTAACGTTCTTCTGAAGAGAAATGTGAGAAATGTAAATGTATGTTTGTAATTTTGCCTTCAGCACAATTATCTCCATCTAAAACCTCCACATGACCATGGCCATGACCTGTTTTATGCCTCGTTTTTCATTCGGTTTCATACATTCACATAATGAGAGGAGCTTCATGATGTTTTCATACTGTAGGACATAATGTCAAAACTTTTATTTTGAAAGGGGAAGGGGGTAGAGTAAGGCAAGAGGATGTGGAAGTGATGGGGCGTTTTTTTTTTTTGTTTTGTTTTGTTTTTGAGTGGGTGCGGATTGGATAAAGCCTCAAAATTTATGTTTGAGATGTTGATATAAGCGTGATTTTGTATCGTTTATAGATAAATAAACCTAGACAGGATAAGTGGATACCAGCACTGGTGAAGTTGACTGTGAGAATGCAGTACAACGTAAAAATGATCATAAAGTCACAAGATAAACAGTAGTCAGATCAAGGTTTTTACTGGCAAATATCCACTGTATTTCTACTGTTTCTACAATAATCAAAACTTCTCCCTGGTTCCTCACTGGCTCTGTCTCTGCCCACCAAATGTTGCTACTCTTTTTCCTTGTAAAACATAATTGGTCCGTTCTCATTGACATCACACTTTCCCCCCAAAAAGCCACCCGTACAGTGGAGGGAGAGCTGGAGAAAGCCATGCATGCTGTAGCCATGCTGGGATCAAAGAGGCCAAGAGAGAGAGAGGGGACCACAGGGTTCCCACAAAGTAGCATTAATCCAAAATCAGAATCAGTTGGAGTCTGGACTGGAATACGGCTGGAGCGGCCTGGGAGTGTGAAGCCATGCAGAACACTAACCAAAGCTCACAATGTCAATAAAGCCATTTTATGCACAAAACAAACTCTTGAATGTGGTCTCAGTGCAAAAAAAGTAGTCAACTTGGCTCAGTTTGAACTAAACTAAATCCAGATATCTCAAACTGACCAGATACGTCACATGCCAAGGCTTTATTGTCCCAAAAGGGGAAATTTGGTTGCAGTCAGGACCAGACAAAAACCCAACCGACACATTAGAAAAACAATAAAACACAATGAAGAAACAAAAAACAGTAAGAGACGATAAAAAGTAAGACAGACAGTGGGGCAAAAACCGAACATTACCTGAGATCACTAAAAATGCAACTATGATTAATAAAAACAACGAACCAAAATAGCAGCCATGGCTAATAAATGAATAAGTGGGAATAGCTGCGGCAAGTATCATGTGTGCAAATTCAGCATATCAATAACAGTGCAAACTGTGCACTGAAAGAAACTCCCAGTCCAGATATCCAAATCCTAGCACAGAAAAGATTTAGATGTGTCAGCACTGACCTGGGTTGACCTGCGATGTGACGCCTCCTAACAGGTAGAGGAGGATGAGCAGGGGGAAGTGAACGTCCCACAGGCGCTTCATCCCAAACACATGCACAGAGACAGGCTTCCAACCTGCAAGACACGGTGGAGACAAGAGGTTAGACAAGTGTCACATAGTTTAATCTCTGCTAAAACAATAGAGTCTAAAATAGGTCAATATGTAAGCTTGTATTAGGCGATGAACACATTTTATTCAGTATTTACTCTTCTGTGCTCATGGGAACCAAACAATTATTTGGATATATGGGGGGAAAATGGGAGTTTTATTGGAAGCATGTTTTTAATTCACTCAATAAAAGACACAATAATTGCCACCTAACAGTGGAATTTCCATTTTTTTTTACTTTCTGTGAGAGAAGGCCTATTAAATCCTAATTGTGGGGATAGTTCAATATTGGCTTTACAACTGAGAATCATATCTCATTTCATATGCAGAGAAATGAATGGCACTTTTTATTGTATTTATTTTATAATGTTACATAAAATTTTAATTGTATTATGATAAAAATGTGAGGTTTCTTTTTTTTAACGTTTGAAGTGATACATCCACACTGTCGCCGTATAGGAAGGACTAAATGGAGGGGTGAATGAGGGATAAACAAGGGAAGGGAGGAGAGGAAGAGAGAGAGAGAGAGAGAGAGGTTGAGAGACTGACTCACAGACATGACTTCAGCTGGACAGAAGGAGCGCCAGCAAGCCGCCTCCAACTGACCGCTCAGTCCAGCAGCAGAGAAAAACACTAAGACCAGTCTGCATTTCAGTTATGATGTGACTACACAAAATGTAGAAGTACAAATGGACAAATAAGGCAAGACGGGAATCCTAGGTCACTTCACATTAACCACTGTGCTTATCGAATGTTTACGTGTGCACAGAGTTTTACAAGGACGAGTTTACTCAAACACATTTTTCACTGTGGAAGTAATGCTCTTACATCCCACTCAGCAGAGCACTCACACTCCTCACACATTAAAAAATCAGAAAGCAGAAGAGGCTTCCACTCTCTAGTTCGTTCCACTCAGACAGCTTTGCTTCGGCGGTTATCTGATCTCACACCATCATCATGGCCTGGTTAAGTGTTTGGAGAAACCAGTCTTAGGCACATAAACGCTTTACTGCTCCTCTAAGTCGTCGTTACATAAGTGAGGTTGGTTTTTATTGTTCACCGTGTTAATTGCTTCTTATGTAACACAATGGCACGTCAAGTGAGAAACGGGACAAACGCTATACATCTCTCATGTCACTTAATGTGGAAAATCTACAGTTTGAGTCTCAAAGGTTTTGGAAGCTTTTCTGCTATCTGATGATTTTATATCTTTATTGTCGTAAAGGCTGTATCGGCTTTATACACAGCTCAAATAAAAATACAAAAACACATATCCAGAACAAAGCACAAAGCAGAACTACACTGTATACTGTGGGACATTTCACAGAGAAACACCAGTGTGTGTGTGTGTGTGTGTGTGTGTGTGTGTGCGAGTGTGTGTATCAGACGTTTCCTGGTCTTCATCCCTGGCCAAACACAACGTTCCCCTGATGTTTCACCATTGGAATAACAGAGGGATCAGCAGTGTGCAGCTCAGAGCTACAGCAGTCTAGTCCAGTCTGTGGGTCAAGACTGGACCGAACTGTACAAGCCAGTCTACTGTCCATGACTGTACAGTATCCTACTATAACTATCCTGTACAAACACCATCTCTATGCTCCTTTCTCATCGCTTACATTCAATAGGGAATTTCCACAGGCAGTGACTTTGTCAACCTTTGTTGACAAAGTTCTCTAAAGCTCCAGTTAACCTCGATCCAAACCTCTGACATATATGAAGTGCAGGTTCACATATGCTGCATTCTGACTATGGGAAACAAATCCAGATCTGTTGATTTTGAGCTGCTGCCCAAATTCACATTCTCTCTGCCCAGCAGGCTGGGTTTTTCATGATACCTGATATTAAAGAACGATTTCCTCTCCACACTGCCTGGCTATTAGGATTAGACATTCTCCGCTTTTGGAAATAGGGAAAATTACTTGTAAACAACGTCCCTGACAATTACAGCTTGATGATCGCAGCTGCGTTTCCTAAGTGGTGTGGATCAAAAGTGATTCTGCCTCTTCAATTAAGAGCCGAATGCTCAAGCAAACCTTTCGAGCAGTCGCAGAGCAAAAAAACAACCTCAAACTAACCTAGTGTGACTGCCGTTAATGCTCCTCCCATTGAATTTTGCGACACTAATCACAGTCTTCCATTGTGCCTTCACTCATAATCTTATTGCTTTTCTTACTTCCATTCCCTATAGCATTAGGTTACAGCCACTTCCCACTAAGACACAAGTTCCTTTACCGAGCTTAACTCCTCTCGGCTTTTCAGAGTTAATGAAACGCAAACAGCTGATGGCTTGTGTGTGTGTTTGAAAGTCACAAATGTGTTTACCATGTGCTGGAGAACATTTATGTAAAGGCTGCCTGTGCTGTGTGTTGCTTCTATGGATGGAGACTCATGAAACTGAAATGAGTTGAGCAGTTCTTTCAACCCAGTGTTCAGCCATTTTCAAACTTAAAAGAACTTTTCTAAGACTTCAGGCCCTGTATCGATTGACACGAGGTTTAAGATGTTTTCCTCTGGGTCTAGCTGTTTTGTCTTCTTCACACAGGGAAAGCTGCAAAAATGAGATCCAAGGAAATCTCATACTCCCATACCTTGAGTTATTCCACAGTTTTACAGTGGAAACCTTCTGGATGGGCAGCCTTCAGTGACTGATAAAATGTTAAAGTGGATTCCTTGTGTATCAGTTGTGTTGCTCTCCCCTCCCGTTACAGCTGTGTTCTCCATACCTGTGTCAAGCGAACAGCTGTTATTCCATAAACTGGCCTTTCCTATGGTAGCATCAGATCAGTCAGCGACGCTGGGGTTACAGGTTCACAGCTCTGGAAACTTCTCTTCATTCTCGTCTTACAGGAACACAGCAGGAAAAACTTATTCGTGTCCTATCTCAGTTTCAACAAGCATCTCTTCCAGAAAATCAAGATAGGGTTTTTTCCTTTTAACTTTCAAAGACGTATGTGAAACTTTTGAGGGAAAGATTGCAGGAAAAAGCAAAAAAATGTCACTACATTATGAAAGCATTGTCAAACCATCAATTCAAATGTTATTATTTTGTAAACAATAAAGCTTAAGCCAGCTCATTTCATGATGAATTACAATTTATACCAGCAACAATTTAATAAAACAAGATGTCACTTTTTTTCTTTTTTTCAAACAGTGGACATCTCACTTCAGAATGAATGTTTTCATTGCAACAGTCAGGTTTTGCAGTAACACTCATTTTTGTTAGATGAAACACAGAAGGAGTGAGGGCAGCAGAAGCCCACAAAGAGAACCAGCTGCACAAACCCCCTTCAGCAGAGAATATATTCCCAGAGCTCCTGAGAGAGAGAGAGAGAGAGAGAGAGAGAGAGAGAGAGAGAGAGAGAGAGAGAGAGAGAGAGAAAGAGAGAGGAGGAAAAGAGAAGAAAGAGATCTGATCTAGGTCATCGTGCCGTCTGTGTGTCAGAGGAGAGAACAGAGAGATATAGGTTTGACCTCCTGGCCTCTGTCATTCAGCATGCTGTACACATACAGTTAACAGCTCACAACGGTGTGTTTCAAAAGCCACACACTACGGGCTAATGAATGAGTAATGCTTCAAAGCTTTTGCGAAATTCTCCTCTCATTGAAAAAAATAAAGACATTGACTTAACCATGAATCAGTAGCTCTAGCAACAACAACAACAAAAAAAACGACGCTGAGACAAAAATATCTCCTCGCAGGTATGTCAGGTATTTTCCCGCTGATTAAACAACATTCTGCAACTGCCAGCAGAGGCCAAAAGGCAGTGTTTGGTTTGGATATTATTGGTCTGAGGTAAAGTCTGCTCTCTCCTGCGCCTGTAACCATGGCGCCCAGGTAAACTGGGTCTATGTACTTTTCTCAGGAGAGTCCAGATCAACGGTTTGTCACAAGCCTCTAACCGACGGACCACAGCAGGCCGTCCAACGTAAACAGGTACAAGGAGAGTCACGGGGGAAAACAGGAGGGGAGGGGAGGGAGGGAGAAGTGCAGGGTGTGAGGAGGTAAAGATGGACGGGGAGAGTGGGAGTTTGGGGCACAGGGGGGGGGGGGGAGTAAAGAGGCCCCTCCAGGCTTCAGCTGGGGGGCTTTTAGAGTGGGGTGGGGGCATCAGTTTGGATATAGACAGCGCCTGTCCAACACACTGTACTACAGGTCACAGCTCACACAGCCGATGCAGTGGAGCAGAGAGCGAACTGTAAGACTGTGTTTGGCTCAGGAGTGGATTTCATGTCTATTTTACCCTAGTGGTTCTTAAAGTGAAGTCTAGGGACATCCAGGGATCTCTGAAGGGGGCTTTAGTAAGAATAATATTTTTTACTAGATAATGCACAATGAGAGAATGTATGATCATTTGTTTACTGAATAGATTTCTGCCTTGCAACAGTCTGTATTTGTACACTAAATTCTGTAAAAATCCACTAAAATGGGAGTCCCTAGTCTGATATGTCTCTATTTAGGGATCATTGACATCAAAAGTATTTTGGGGGTCTTTGTAATAAAATGGTTTGCTAAACTCTGTTATTAACATTGATTAACACTGTTAATTACTCTGGCATAAGGTGTGCAATATATCTTCATTTCAGCCTGGTGTGAAAGCCTGTACTGTTGAAATGGCTTTGTGTCATATTGCCTTTATGTTGTAAAACTACAGCATGACAATAACTCATCTTTAATACTGGGTGGCTAAACCTTCAATAAAGTGTATGTATAAAATACCACACAGTACAGGGTTTGGTGTGTCTTCAGAAAGCTTCTAATGTATGTCAGCATGGATTAGTGTCACATTTAGGAAAACAAACAAATGTCACGTCCACTGACACTTTTCAAATCTTTCAGAATAGGAACAAAAAAATAACCTAAACTGAAAGTGTGTAAAGAAATCAAACAAAATCCCTAAAAGTAACATGTTTGTCACATGTTCAGTGGTGCCCAGCGGAGCGTTTCCTCATGAAACACAACTTTAAGTGTCACTGGTTATGAGAGCTGATCCAAACTCATGCACTTCAAAGTAATGAAAGTAAATTAAAAAAAAACATTACTTCAACAACAAAGAATGACCGGAGGTTTGACTCAGAGCTTGCTGAGTTCCCAGCAAGTCCCACCTTTACTGTGCTGTGCTGTCCTGCACTTCCAGAGTTATAAGCTGGGTAAAGTTAGCCTCACATATTTCTACTCCAGAAGACTCTCCTGTCCCTCGATGAAATATTTTTTTCCATCAATGGCTCATTGTTAACAGCGACACATCTGGTTAATTAAAGGAAGGCAAAGCACGTGGAGAATATATGTGTGTGTGTGTGTGTGTGTGTGTGTGTGTGTGTGTGTATTATCTAACTTTCTGGGAATATAAGCATGTGTGGCATGTGTATGCATGTGCATCCCCCCCTACACACACACACACACACACACACACACACACACACACCCCACAGAAACCTGGTTGATAGGCTGACTTACAGGCTGTAAAATAGACTTTGTGACTTTGTCAGGTGATGGTGTGACCGCTAACACACCACCTGGCCTTCAGTAAAACTGTAGTAAAACTCACAAAGCTAGGAAATACTCTTTTTACACTAAACTGACTTATCTACTCGGGCCACTGCATTACACAGCAATCCTGACTGTGAGAATATCTTTACAGTTTACAGAAAGTCAGTAATTTAGAGGAACCATTTCAAGGGTCTTTATGTATGCATCAATACTTCATATTTAGAGCTATTTCTCTGTATCTCAACATCTTTTCAAAACTTACAGTACGCTTACAGCATGGCAGCCATTTCACACATACTGTTATGTTCCCACAGAAAGAAAATCAAATGAAAACAAAGCCATACATGCCAAAGGTTCCTGATTGTGGTGGCAAAATATTTTATCTAGGAGTGGGAAATATGGTTTGTCATTTCATGACATAATCAGAAATCTTCTCAATATCTAAAATGTCAGGTACTCACTTAGACTATCTGTCTCCAGATGTATTCATAGATATGTTAGGCTAGGCTAGAGAGCTCAATCATAGCAGCCATTCAGACCAGACAGACAGTATTTCACAAAGCACAACCTTCATCCACCCTGACTGGACCTTTGTTTGATTTCAAACAGGTTTGCATAAACAGCTAACACCAAATGTTGATAGCCAGCAAGCAGAGTTTATTGTATCAACTCAGAGCCGGCCGTTCCTGAATAGGACGACTATTGACTTGGATTTCTACTGCTGGGAAAAAGTCGGCTCCCCATAAATATCAGTTCCCTGTTGGCTAGTTCAGGAAGTGGTGAAGGACAGATACTCCCCTCCGAAAACCACAAGCTCATGGCGCCCAGTCCAGCTCCAGATAGCATGAGAAACACCTAGCGTACTGCAGAATTCAGAATCAGATCAACAGACTTATTAATAATAAGGGAGACACTATCATTGGTGGGTTTCCAGTGTTTTGCACAGACCATAGAAAAGGCCATAACTAACAATACTAACCACTTTAATGAGTATAGAGAATTCACTCACACATACATACAAGTCTACGGTTGCCAGCCCCAGAAAACCCAAATCCAGAGAAACCTGAAACAAACCCTCACATTCAGTAAAGGCGCCTTACCATGTGATCCTCCAAAGTTCTCACATTGCAAAGGCAAACAGGATAGTGGCTTTATTTTGTTTTTCCAGGCTTTCTTGTTTGCAGAAACAATCAGGTTTTCTTGGAAGGACTTCCTCCGCTCCAGGCCCGGCACACAGAGGAGCGTTGGTGCAGCAGCGGGCCGTGCACCCTGGGAGACCCCGTAAAGTCAACAACACACAGCTTCACCTGGCTCTGCTCTCTGTCTCTGTCCCGCTGGCTGTCTCTCTCATGTACACACACAAACACACACACACGGCAGTGTCAACACCCGGAGCTTTACCTGGGCTCCTTCAGCAGAGGCTCGGAGGGCAGAGAACAACTGAACACTTCACTACCAGGCCACACTGTATTCATTTAATTATGAAACTTATCTAACCCCATATGGATCTACTGTCAACAGGCCTCCAATGGAAAGGGAGAGAGGAGGGAGGTGCAAAGGTCTGAGGCTGGAGCGCTACTGGGTTTCTAAAATAATGTGTTTCATAGCCATACCACTCAAACACAAACACTGGTCACAATCTCTATCAAACTGCATGATTTCATATTGATAAAAGGCAAGTGAAATGTAATCATGATACTTTCACATAATCAAAATAGCATTTTGATGAGTTAATTTGCCTTGCAAGTTCATCAAACTGCTGGATGTTTGATGCATGTTTTTTGATTCCCACATGACTCATGTTTGTTGACTGTTGATTAATGTAAACTATAATCACAGCAAAATAACAAGGAAAATACAAGATTCTGTCTATCATCACTGTCATCACTGCAGTTTAGCAGGCATTAATTTGTGTTTTAAACCCATCATATCTATCCTCGCCTAACGTTGCAACAGCCTCCTCAAAATCATCAAATCTAAATCTAACTCTAAATTGCATACTGTAAAGTCATCTGGCTACAAATGCAGAGGAACATACAATATAATGGAGGCTTACACAGCGACTGCAATGTAGGATATTTAGCTACATAGCACTGGAAGTGTACATCTCTGTAACGAACACCCTAACCCTATAATACGTAAGGTTAGAAAATCAAATGTAATCCATCCGTCAATTTTCACTACTTGACAATTTGGGGAACAAATGCTTGGCTGCTGCAAGGGTAGGAAAGTATGCCACATGGTTGCTTGTATTTCTTAGCAGTAAGAACAATGCACTGGGTATATGAGCTGTTAAAATCAAGGCAGGTCTAATTAGCAAAGAGCTAGATGATGCCAACAACATTTTACTGGGCCTGTATCTACTACTTAAACCCAGCGCTCATGCTTAGGGCTTGGTAGCTATAAAGTGTGTGTGTGTGTGTGTGTGTGTGTGTGTGTGTGTGTTTGTGTGTGCGCGCGTGTGTGAGCATGCTGCTGGTGCTGGGCCTGATTGCAATACAGTGTGCCCATGTGCTATGCACCATAACCAGCCACATGCGCTTTCTATTATATCCTCTTGTTTCTCCCTTAAGGCTGTAGCATAGCATCACAGATATTTTATTTTTATGGGAATGCATGAAATCTGAATCAAATTTCCAAATCAGAGCCAGGTGGAGTCATGTAAACAGATGGCAGTAAAATCGGAGAACGTGACACACTCACATGCATGCTTGCATGCAGGCTTACATTACTTTTGTGTGCATAAGTGTGTGCACACACTTATAATTACATTTTCTTGACTGGAAGAGAAAACACCACAGACAACAATGCTCTATTGTCTGGGTGTGACACCTGGGGAGAAGTGTTTCATTCAACACACTCACTTTTGGGTAGGCTATCTTACACCACGTATGCACAGGCAATGATACACCACGCAGATTTAGAGCGTTGCTCTATGATGAAGTGGATAAAAACAAGACTGTGTTACATAAACAATGGTTTTACAGTAATATGAAACCATCTCAAAAGCTGAGGCCCTGGGACAGTCTGTTGGCTCCACAGGCTCAGTTGCATACCATGTGCTTGCAATTCATCGGTTCAAATCCAGCTGATGAAATTTGTCGCTCATTGCCCTCCCCTCTCTCTCTCTCTCTCTCTCTCTCTCTGTCCTCTTTTGTGTCATTTTCAACTGTATAATAACTGACTTGTCCCCTTCTAGGGAGGTGAGAAGTCAGGATCAGTGACAGAGCAGCACACCCAGAGCTGATAGAGATCTGTCTTGCTCAAGGACAACATGGGGGCTGGAACCTGGTAGAGCGTCTATAGGACACACCCCCACCCATATAATAAAGCAGAAATTCAGTTTTGGGAGCCGTGTTTGACACTGGAACTGCTTCTGTTTACATAGACATCAATCTCAAGCTGGAGCACATCTGCTCCACTGGTGGTGCCATAAGGGACCCATAGTTACCTGAGGACATTTACTGTGCAAGCCAATATGCAGGCCCTCGTAAAGACTACCAGCTGATCTTAACTGGCCATGAGGGAGAAAGCAACTGAGAGGCTGCGGACCTGCTGACTTCACCTGTAGACGCTCACAGACAGATCCAGGCCTGTAATTCAGCACCATATTTTATACACCTGCAAAATGTACCAAATATTTCAATGAGAGACTCGTAACTGTTGAATGTAAATACCATGCAATGAAATGAAACCAAACTCAATGCTGTCTTTGTTATGTAAGGGGAGCAACCTACAATCTTTGACTGGAAATCCATTTTGATTGAATATCCAGGGCCTAAACTTTACAGCGACACTGTCAGAGTTAAATCAAGCACCACAACTTTACTCGCTGGAAAAACAGCAGCCCAGGCCAAGAACTTATTTTTTTCCATTTCCCCCCCATTAAAGCAGAAGTCCATCCCCAGTGCGCTGCTTAAATCAAGAGCATGCGCTTCTTAGAGCCACTCAACTAAGACCGAGCTTACTTTCTTAAATTTCAACTGAAAAAATACATTTAAATTCTAAAAAAACCCAAAACAAAACATATCAATGTCCGTACAAATACCGGCACTGAATTATCACACCGTAATAAATATACGTTCACCATTTTCCAATTTAAATGAGAGGAATAAGCCTTTTTAAATTACCTTTGTAATAGACAATAACACATTCTATTCTATTCTATTCTATTCTATTCTATTCTATTCTATGAGGAGTGAGAAATAAGGAGTTAAGCATTTTAGGTTGAGCTGTCCAAGCGAAAGATCCTGAGCTGCACAGATATGCGTCACTAACCTAAATAACAGAGAACGTCTCTCTCTGTCTCTCTGTGGACATTCAGATGCAGATCGGTTGAAACAAAAGAACAGACAGTAATGGTGCTGCAAGACAATAGCGCTGGTGCGGGAGAGTACGTCAGCAATGACAACTCTGTCTTCACAGCCCAGGCTATCATTAGAACATAGTGGTGGGCTGCCGAGCCTCATGAGGTTCGTTTCATGTTGAAATATGACCTCAGATCTTCTCTGACACTCTGCAATTAGGAAAGACGGGGAGTGAGAGGCAGAGCGAGAAAGAGAGAGAGATAACGAACATCAGGAAAAACAGACGAGCAAGAAGAGAGTGCCACATGTAAACAGGATAGAACGATGAAAGACGTGTGACAGCGCTGTGATGATCGTAATGAGAGATAGCTGATAATTGGGGAAAATTGTCAGAGGCCACATGTGCAAACACAGAGAAGGCCTTAAGCGCTCACTACTGTGTGTGTGTGTGTGTGTGTGTGTGTGTGTGCATCCGTCTGTTTGCCACCTCTACAGTCCTTTGGTCTCCATGATGTGTCTCTGTTCGGAGTAAGACTGCTGACCATCTGCCTCTCTCCAGATCAAAGCATCGCCATTCCTTTACTGCCATGTACTATTCTATATTGGGAAATGTCGCAGAAGAATTTAACTTTCTGTCATATTTACTGTCACTAGAGCTTACTCACCCCCTCCCCCCGGCCTTGGAAACAGACTTCAAGTCAGAGAGAGACAAAGAAGACATCCAGTTCGAGTCTAGAATAAAGTGAGACAAATGTGCGCTCTCGTTTAGGCTCCATGTAACCTAATCTGCCTCAAAGAGTAGGTGCAGGGTGGGGTGCTGGTTAGGGCAGGGTCGAAGTTCAAGCACGTGCGGGATACAAAGTCAACAGCACGGTATTTAAGGGATGATGTTCTCTGAAATGACGCTATTTATACCAAATTACAGCATGCACCTCAGCTGCAGAGCGTGCATCTGGTTTTCTCCTGCCAGAAGCATTGATTTGAAAACACTTCCAATCAAACAAGGCCAACATGGAGTTACAGCTAACCTAAGTAAGCATCGGGTGCCTCCGCTGCAGTGTTTTGAATGTGGGGTTGAAATTACAGCCCTTGCTGTGGTGCGTGATGAGGGTCGGTACGGTCTGTGCGCGAGGATGTCAGTCAGGCTCCGAGCCCCGAAGGGCAGGGAGGCTAATTGAAATGACATGTGAGAGAGACGCAGTGATAACACACTCCTAATGTGGTTCCACTCTGGGATCCACCAGCTACCGCCACAGACGTCTATCTCTCTCTCTCTCTCACTCTCTCTCTCTCTCTCAAACATAATTTACAAAATCATTATTTACATTTTCTTTTTATTTGGTGACATTTAGACACAAACTTTGCAGCAAGATTGATAGTTTTTTCCTTTTCTCCCAATAACTCCTTTTAGCTTTTCTTTCTCAGTCAGTAAATTAAATGGTGGAGTGTCTCTCTCTCTCTCTCTCTCTCTCTCTCTCACTCTCTCTCTCTCTCTCTCCCACTCTCTCTCTCTCTCTCTCTCTCTCTCTCTCTATGTGTTATGTGTACATACTTATGTATCAAATATCAATTTTTTACTACCCTGATGGCCTGGGATCAAATCCTCCCTTAACTTTACTCTGTTGTGTCTCATCCCTACTTTCCAACTGTCTGAACAAATAAAAAAACATTAAATGTGGCTCGACTGTCCACTCTCCACCCAAGGCATTTCATATATTTTCCTCTCATAAGCAATAATTACTCCAGAGCTTTGACAAACAGCTTATTAACATTGATCAAGCTAGTTTCCTATCCACCCATCCGGCTTAGCAAACTCTAATACCACAACAACAGTGGAAAAGCCTCAAAGGAAAAATCCACCCTCTGAACCTTATTACTGTCATATATCATAAATCTGTGGTGTTCAGTGCGTTCCAGGAGTTATTCTGTGATGAAGTGTTGTAATTTACTTTTTTGGTGTACCCACTTTCCCCCAACCTGCCTCATCTACTTCTACTTCAGTTAGTGATTTCCTATGTTTCCCAGAATGCCTTTCAACAACCCCCAGAGAACGGGCCTGAACTTGTTGTATTCAGTATGTGTAGGTGAGGAGAGCAATAGTGGGAGCGTAGTAAGAGCAAGAAAGTGAGTCTCTCCAGTTGAGAAGAAGCAAGAGTTGCACCCCATACTCAAAACTCAACATGTCTTGTGGCTGCATTGCATTCTGGTCTTTTGAGGCTACTGTCGGTGGAGAAATCTGTATCTCCCCCTCTCTGTATGATTGTTGAAAGTTGCTGCAAAATGGTGAGTCTAGAAAGAAAGCCCTTGCTCTTTGATTCTAAGGGACTGACACCAAATCCTGACGTTTACCATTTTTGTTTTAGATAGCTGAAACCTTTTCTGCCATTAAACTTCATTGTATATACTGTATAATATCTCAGTGTGACGTCATGTTGTCTAAGTTCAGCCACTTATGAATAAGAAAAATCCACCACCAAACAACAAAATGGGCACAGAAATGCCCATTTTGAAATGTACATCACCAATAGATGTTTTTAACAGTGTTAAAGTGTTTTCGGGTGGATTTTTCCTTTGAATGTCAGGGACAAAAGACTGACTGATCTGTAGTTCCAGCTCGTCTGGCCATCAGGAGCCAGTGTCTTTCTCATCGTCACTGGTGGTGAACCTTTCTGAAACCTTTAACTTCAGCAGGCCTTAGCTGAACTACCTGCTGTACATTCCTCTGATAACTTAAAGCACATGTGAAGAAGTCATCGAGGTCAGGATCAGCTATTATCGGGAGTAAGGTTACAACCTTAAGACAAATGAAAACATAGGGCATCCATGTGTACAGATACATTAAGAAACACATAAATGCACATACATAGATATAACACTGTTGCCTGCATACTGCACACACACACACACACACACACACACACACACTTCCCAGAATCCATTAGGGTCACATAACAGGCTCACCACCTTCACCTCTCCATAACAACTGTTCCATTGACTCAACGCCATTTTTCATGAATCTGCTCTTTAGACTGTTTCAGGTCGTTGCTGTGAGTCCACACAGACTCTTAA
Organism: Centroberyx gerrardi; assembly: GCF_048128805.1. Lineage (NCBI taxonomy): Eukaryota > Metazoa > Chordata > Actinopteri > Beryciformes > Berycidae > Centroberyx > Centroberyx gerrardi. The sequence goes on along the minus strand of NC_136005.1, from coordinate 14,887,484 downwards.
ATAACTCTTCAGATAACTGCTTTGTGTAGAGCCGTCTAGTGAGTGACCACATTATCAAAGTGTCACCACTCCAACAAGGCTGAAAGAGGCCTCTGTGTGGATATCTATCACCCACATACCACAGGAAGACACCTGCATACCACCTACATACCACCTCTGTAACACCTACATAACACTGAAGCACATACATACTACCTCCGTGACACAAGAGGAAAATCTGTTCAGCAAGCTTCTTCTTTTTTTTCAAGCTGTTGCACATGAACATTCACCATTTGATTTGATGTGCTCAGTTGATAACAACAAACTTTAAGAGGATCCAAGCAGCCAAGAATGAGCAACCAGGAATTGCTTTTCCACAGTTGCTTAACTTTTCCAAACCACGCTACTAACTATGTTGCCACAACAAAGCGAGCAAAATTTGCGTCTGAACGTGAAGCAAGACTCAAGTCTAAAATGAGTCACACAATTTCTACATTAGTTACGCTTCTTCTGTAGATGAGTAAGGAGATTGCTCAGCGTCATTCAAGGAAAAAACACAAACACTCAAACAGCATTGGCAGAATATGTTTACTTATTTTTTCTAGGCTTTATTCAGATGGTCTATTGTTTAACTTATTGTGTATTAATCTATCACTATTGTCACTTTTGATCATTTTTATTTGTTGGTTTGTGCTTTACTGTCTATGTCATTCAACTGCTGGCTGCTCCAACTGTTTTAAGTTCCCTTCCGGGAAAATAAAAGTTATTCTATTCTATTGTATTCTGCACAATAGGAAGGCATTTGTAAAACACAGTTATACAAATGCTTCATTATAGCTCAGACAAGTCTATTATTTGAATTTATTAGGGAAGATTTTTAATTTTATGTATGAATAGAATAAAAATAAACTGCTTAAGTGTTCAGGAGTTGAAGAGATCAAATTTGAATTCTTTAGTTTTATGGACATTGAGAAAGAGAAGCTTTCATCCTATTTTTTATTTCTTAAACTCTAACCATTATTTAAAGTGAAAAGCTGTTTAAAGGGAGGAATGTGCATTAATCACATTTTAAGTCAACCACAGCAAAGTCAAACACTATGTAATGGCTTCTGTGTGAAACAGCTGGATTTGCAGCAGAGCAGAGTGGAGCTGGCAGGGCATTGCACTCTGCTGTCCTCTATTCTAGCCTGCCATGCAAACAGCAGCTACTTCACACAAAAGGTACATGGAGTTCAAAATGTGTAACTTGTGCGAACATGTTGAAAATCTCAAAAGAAAACCTTAAGGTATGAACAAAGGTTTCAAGAAAGCACAAGCATCCCTCTGATCCAGGAGAAGTCCAAACTTCACAGTGGAATAAAACGTACAGAAAAGGACAAAGTGTTATAGTGGATGAACTAAGAAAAAGGGCAACTTACTTCTAAGATGTTTCTCCTTTCAGACCATTTGTTCAGATGTGGCTGTGGAGTATTCCAGTGAGAGTCTCTTTGTAAGACGGCTGGACGGTAGAATCCGAGCCCGTCTCTCTCTCCCTCTCTCTCTGTCCGTCAGTCGCCTTCACCAGGTCTCACTGGGCTGATGTAAGACACCCCTGCAAATAGGAAAAAAGAGAGGGAGAGGAGAGGAGAGAAAGAGGCAGAGAGAGGGAGAAAAAACCCTTCGCATTCTGTGGATTCTTGGGAGCGTGCCAAAGTCCCAGAATTCCACATGCCACACATAAGGTTTCAATTAAGTCAGAATCCAATGCCCAATCAGAAAGCCCTTTTCCTCTTGAAAAGAGCCTTTCTTTTGACAGCTAGAGGCTGAAGCAACTCTAATTCAAGGTAATGTTTGTACTGCTGTGCTGTGAACCTGCAGGCTGGCGTATTTGTATCATATCATGGCAAACTTGTCAGACTCAAATTGTTTGTTGGTCTTAGAAGGTATCAAATCAAATATGCGTTATACGTTTAAAACATGAATAACTACATTAATTTAATATAAAATAGGCTTTTGTCACACACAAACGTTGATCTTTGATTGTTGTAAACGTAGAAGAAGCAACATTATATTAAACTCAATGGCACCAACACTAGAATTTGCCATAACAGCCATAACAGTCAAAGCTGATGCATGTACAGCATGAGTCAAGTGTCAGAGAGAGGTCATAATGACATCATACACCGAGTGCGTTACTGCTGATGTGGACTGCAGCATGTGACTCAGACTGAGAGGAAATCAAAGGGCCATTTAGAGCTGTGAAGGTTCGGTTCAACGTGTGACATTATGATCACAGGTTTGAATTGGCCTTTAAATTCCTGTGTCCTTGAGGTGGAAAAGTATAGTGTTGCCTGATGAGGAAACCACACTGTCCTCCAGCCCGGGCCGATGTACTCCGGGTTTTGTGCGGATGATTACTTGAAGGAATTTATTGCAATTGAACGGAGGACAATTGTCCACCTGCATGGAAATATTCCCTTCAGCTGCCTTCAGTCACATTCAGACACAGAATATAAGATGTAGAATGTAGTGTAACTTCATATACTTGCAGTTATGAAAATCTGTGAAAAGATGAGGACACTGACAAAAACACCAGTGTAAGACTTTTTGTTTTTGCATGAAATTGACTATACTGCAGTCTTCCACATCATAATGCAGTTATGGAGTTGGAGAGTGCGAAAGAAAGGAAAGTGAGTCAGGAGAAGACTGAGAGGAGCCACAAAGCATATTTCCTGAATAGCTGCAGCAGTGTAGCATGCTGGCCCATCTTAAACATAAACCATGTGCTGGAAACTCTGATTCAAGTCACCAGGAGCTCTAATGCAAAAAACACACTCCGCAGGCACCAAGTCCAAGGGAAACTGACACATACTGTACGCCGATTTGTCAGGAAAGATTACTAATACCCGTTCTCACAAAACAAATGTTTCTGTGCACAAGTGTCTGCACACACACAATCACAACAAATAAATAGTCATGCATACACAGATGACTCAAACAGTATAGCTCTTCCAAGTAGGAAATTTCTTTAATAAAGATGATAGAAAAGAAATCATGGTGTCTCTTAAAGCTGAACAGTATCTTATTTTCACTGATTACAAGCAGAAAAGAAGCCGATATTATAAATACCCCCCACAGCCCGTACCATGTACCTTCATTACATGTTAGTAAGAAACATCTGTCTGATCATCTGATCTCGGTTCTATGTTGCAGCTATTTTATCCCCATGTATAAAAATCACTAGGTAAAATGAGTAGGTGGCCATTTCCACCTATACAGCATCTATCGGTACATATAAAAATAAGTCTCATAAGCAAAATAAATAGATGCGTCTGAAGACCGCTTCATCCAGTCGGCACAACAGGGATTTCGTCCTTCATCTCATGCTGTGTTCAAGTGCTCTTCAAAACAAATATGAACTACAAGAGTTAAGTATGACGTCGACATACAAAGCAAGCAAACTCGGCGCTAAAAATGTAAACAATACACTTCAGCTTCAGCCTTTCATTCATCTTGGACACGAGAGCCTCCTTTCATCAGTTATTTAAAAGAACACATGGACGCAGCATTATTGCACAGCGATGACATCACAGTTTCTCCCCACAAAAACTTGAGAGACGAAGGGAGGTTGATCTTTGGGCTGTCTCTCTCTCTCTCTTCCTTTCTCTCTCTCTCTCTCTCTCTCTCTTTCTTTCTCTCTCTCTCTCTTTCTACACTCCATTCTTCACCAGCTCATGGACTCCATTCTCGTCGATCATCAGCGTGGGGCGAAACTCTCGTCCCTTCACCAACTCTTCCAGACCCTGGAAAAAAAAAAAGAAGAAGGGATATTACATAATCAGGACATTGTTACCGGGCATCCAAGCTGATTGTTTCCACTCGATAGCTTCTATTAGTTCAAGGGTAGAAAACAGGAACAGAAAAAGCATCTGGAGTTTCCATTCAATGAGTCAAGCCCTGCCTCCTTACCTCTCCTCCGTAGGACACCAGCGGGGAAATCTCACATTTGATTGGCAGGTCTGTTCCGTCCTTCAGGCTGTGTTGAACGGGACGAGTTTAGGGAGGAACAGAAAAAAAAAAAAGAAACAGGATGAGTGATTGTCTCATGGAAAGACAGGGGGACAGCAGTTGAAAGAAGCAGCAGCTGTAAATCCTTGACCCAGCTGTTCTTCTACTGAGGCTTGTGATTAGAGTTCAAAGGCAAAGCATTAGGGCTTCATCATTCCCATACATGACCAGTGATTAGACCTCTGACCCAGAGAGACTTCCTCTAGAAGAAAACAGATGAATGAGAGGTAATGTGGTTGCAGCTCCGCCCAGTCCTTTGACTAACTGGGAGAACTTTCCACCATATTGCCATCACTCAACTTGTTTGTTTCTAGATATTGATTACAGACAAAAGACATTAATCACACAATAGTTGCTTCAGAAATACTGCTGAGCACTTCCGCCCACACAGCACACAACTATGTCATGTCAATAGTCTGAGAATGAAGGAAAAGTGATTGAGGAAGAGAACACAGAGCATTACTACAACTTATTACACCCTTTCAGAGCAATACAGCATGAATAACATTCATGGGTACCATGGGTACCCATGAATGTTATTGGATCGCATGCTCATTTAAGTCATTCTTAAACAAGCAGTGGATACTCAGTTGAATTTAAACAAGTAGAGTCAAAGGTAAACTGGCAAGCAACGGATCTGTAAAGATGAATGGTCTACCTCGTCTTCAACATCGGACACAGAAAATGATCAACAGGTGCATCATCTATTGCAGAGTCGTCATTGTTCGCAAAAAAAAAAAAAAAAAGCGTGCCTTGTGCATGCAATACATTCTGTGAATTAGTAGCGACCGTCTGAGGGGAAAACAGGTCATGACTGTATGTCATCTGACCTGGACTCTAAAGGGGACTGTGTCTCCCAGTAGTCTAAAACTGTGATCCTCACTTCACATCCTCATTTCCTTCATTGGCACTGACTGTAAAGAAATAGAAAACTGCCGGGCGATCGGGATTCACCCGTCCAGATTCTCTCCTCTGTTCAGTGAAAATGAAGGAAAGGGGAACGCAAGGATCGGAAGCAATGATATACTGTTGACACTAGTGAGCGAGAGTGAGAGAAAGCCAAAACCCCATCACCATGCACTCAGTACCACAGGGGGATAATTACTTTATGTTGCCATCATCTGTGACACTGCCTGCTGCTCCGTCTCTGGAAACATTACACGGGACACACAGGGGCAAGACCAAGCATGAGAGAGGGGGGAGTGAGAGTGTGAGGCTGAAAGAATTCAATGTCCATAAAAACAACAAGTAAAGCCAATACATACAGTATGTACACAGACAAAGTGTGAAGAGTGCTGGGAAAGGGGGATGGCTATGAGGAACCAGTGGGAACACAAACAGCCACTTCACTCAGCACACATGATGTTTGCGTGTTCATGCCGATGTGTGTGTGACGTGACGTGTGCCTCGTGTGTGATGTGACATGCAAAACATTGTGTGACTCACCTGGGTATGGCGGGCACACGTGTGCCGTTCTCGTCGATGAAGTGTCCCCCTGCGTTGAGGACCCAGCGGTGGTGCAGGGACATGAGGGCGTGTCTGGCGGTGCTGGGCGTGTCCTTACCGTCTTGGCTGTCTGCGTTCTTCAGGGGAGAGAACTCGTCCTCCCTCAGCACCTCATACACAACAAACGTCCTGTTGGAGACACACACAAACACATGAGCTCACACAACACACACACAGACAAACACGCAATGTGCTGACAAAGAACTGACATTGGTAGAGATCGGTATGACAACATTGCTTTTACTATTATGGAGGAAAATGGCACTTTTTGCCTTGAGCGGCCCAGTTGTTTGTTTGTCTGTCTATTTGACTTGGAACATACGGTCAGCATGAAGCTTTTACAGAAAACAACGCTGTATTTGTCATTCATCATTAAACTTCTGCTGCTGCTGTGAATATCTAAAATAAAATCAAGCATTGTTTTGTCTGCTTAACAATTAAAGAAAGCTATGTTCTTTGTGCATGCCGAGAACTATAATATGAATCAAATGCATCAGCTATGGTCAATATAACCAAGACAAGATACACATCAAGTGAAAGCCTACAGCTGGCACCAACAAAAGGGCACACTTACAAGTTAAAAATATGATCAGTTAATAAACGGGCTATAGAGAAGACGTCGGCATTTACAGGCTTTCATGAAACAACAGCCTACGATAAACAAATAAATGAGCTATACAGAAGTCGGCATCCAAACTTACTTACTCACACAAGTCCTACTTCACAAAATAATTAGTCAAAAATGATGCATCATACTGGATCCAGGCAAAATATGTATTATCTACATTAAGGCCGGTGAAACAACAACCACATGTGCGATGCCTATTTGAAACGTGTCTCTCATCCTCTTCCCGTTATTTGCTCACTGAACACACCCACAAACAGGCATAGAATAGAATAGAATAGAATAGATATTTTTTCAAAAACACCTAGTGCTGTGGCTGAAAAGTGAGTCAGCCCATCTGGATTCTGCCATAACTGCCAGACAGTCAGTCCGGGCGTGACGGTAATCCAGTTCCTTAGCAATAGCAATAAGCATTTGTCAGAATACATTGAACAAAACCGAGAAGGAAGCTGGCCATGTCTACTGCGTTTTTCCATCGGTCAATCAGCGCAGGAATCCTTTCATTAGATGTAAAGTTCTATTAGTAAGAGCGTGACTCAGAGGTGATGTCATGCAGCTCTGGAGGAGGAGGAGGAGTGAGGGGGAACAGCTCATAAACCTGCATCCTCTCGCAGAGCGCTTGGCAGGCCGAGGCTCCTGGACCTTGGAGCCACGGTAGTGCTGGTGGATGGGGATGGGGATGGGGATGGGGATCGGAAAAAGAGGTTGCGTAATGGATGGAAGGATGGATGGATGGGGGAATGGGTCAGATCGCAGGGAGGGAGGCCTGTCAAAAGAACATATGCAATCCAGCCACCTTTCAAATAGGGCCAACAAATACTCATTCCATTTGTCTTACTTTTATGCCTGAGCAAGCACCTCTCAGTTTATTAGAGGTGAGGTGCTGTCTGCTAATAGCACACACGCTAATGCCCTGTATGGAAAAAAAAACACAAAAAAAAAACACTGCAACTCACTTGGAGAACTGGAAGATGTCAAAGACAAACTTTTCCATTTTAATCCCGTTTGGTTTCTCTGGTTTGATTAGCCGTCCCTGTGTGTCCACATATGGGATCTTCTTCTGGGCCACATGGTGCTGCAGCTGAGGCTCGTACTTCCTGATGGAGACAGAAAGAAAGAGGAAAGAAAGAGAGGAAACTGGTTGCTCGCTGCATATTTATAGTTTACGTTTACTTCGTCGCAAAAAGACAAATAATCAAATTCCCAGGAAAAAGAGAAAGTGTGTAAAAAGCCTAAAAGCCTTTTTAGTGTAAAGTATATTTGTTCAGTGTCTATCAGCCTTACTGTACTATGTCTTTGAGGAAGGACGAGGTGAAGAAGTGATTGGCTACGTTTCCCGCGTTGAACATCAGTCGGCCGTCGGCGCTGCGCTTCTCAGCGGTTGTCAGGGTGATCTCACTGTATTCCACCACCTGATAACGGCCGTCGACCTTGCACACCACACCCACCGCCTCTGTCGGGTTGGTTTTCTCCACCACCTGTAAAACATTTTTTTTGGTACAATGTCATTTCAAGAAGTAAAACCTTATAAACCAGAGATTGCTCATTTTGATGGTGGTGATGACCAAAAAACCTTTAGCAACCTTTAGTACCAATGTGTATGAAAAGCAACATTTATAATCACTGTCAAACCTTTCAAAAGACCTTGGCTAACGTTCAGAAAGTCATAATGAATCTAGTAAAATAGGATTTGTGTCAGTGCGGTCTTGAAAACAGATAAATAGCAGCAGTAGCTTCCGTGTCCCTCCAGCGGAGAGGAACACAAGATAATAAAGGTGTCTTTAAAAAAATAAAATACTGAAAGTACATGAGAATTGCAGATCCACGCTTAAGAAAGATTAAAAAAGAAGAAAATAAGAAAGTTTAAAGTCTCTTTCTATTACTAGAAATACAGGCAAATTGATCCGGGAGTTGGAATTAGGATTAGGACGAGCTGTTTTTAATTACCGCAAAAGGTCACTGCAGGTCTACTTCGTGTGCTTGATAAGAAAACTAATCTATCAATAGAGTTACTTTCCATCAGGCCGTGCTAGTTATACTAAGGTAAGATTCAAAAACTGCTATGAACGGATGGGATTTGCACGAGAGAGTGTATTCCACTTTGTATATCCAGCAAGTTAAGTCTGCACTGAATGAAAAAAAAACCCTCTCCCCATCTGTTGGTTCCTAATGATAGAGTGTAGTCCTGATGAGGGGGTTGGTGAAAGAGGAGGGGGAGGGGGGGGTGAAGCCACATGAACTGTAGCGGAGCTCAGTAATTTATGATGGGAGGGTGGGTCTCTGCTCTCCTCTGATCCGACCGTCCCTGCTCCACCGCACCACTCATAATGTCAAGCAGGAGTGGGTTCTGGATGATCTTCAGTTCCACACAGTTAAATATTTCATTTCACTTTGATTCTATAGCAGTTGGAAAATATAATATACTCAGCATGCTAAAATTTGTTTCTGTGTGGTATTGCAAAGAACTGGCAAGCTTAGACAAGGTCAGTGTGAGTCGGCTCGTTGCTTCAGGTTCATGCCCCTGGCACAATCTGCAAATAGTGTTTTCAACTTTATCTCCACCCATCGATGACTGCCATCATTGACCAACCAGATTCAAACTTTATTCAAAAATGCAGACTTAGACTTATCTTTACCAACAAACCAGACTGCATCACAAAATTGTTACATTTTGTAACAGGAATTTCCAATCGCAATGTGAACTTATTGCAAGGAACCGAACTAAAAGCAAAGTTCATATATATAGACAACCCCCCCCCCCAAAAAAAAAAAAAAAAAAAAAAAAAAAAAACACGCACACAGAAAAAACTTTTGTTTTCAGAATACTCCATAAAGTTATGGTTGAATTTGAGGAGGAATCAAACCATATACACTGGATTTACGTCCTAGCCTCTGATGATCAAAATAATTCATAATTTATGTGATTTCTTTATGGATGCCCTTAATGGAATTAAGGGAAAATTCACAAAAAAGTTAAGTGCCATAAAAGAAACAGTCTACCCTGCCTGGATGAACAGTTATGGAGCCTTATGAAGAAAAGAGATTTTGCCCTAAGAGTACCAGCAGGAGGATTTTCCAGGATCTGCGAGACAAAGTTGTGAGTGAATTAAGGAAATCTAAAGCCACTTTTTAGCCACCTTAGGCATAATACTATTCCATTCAATACAAGGTAACCACATTTGGCCAAATGGCCTTCTCAGTTAAAGCGTGGCACATGTGGAATACGTTACTGATCAATATCAGACAATGCAGTACCTTGGCAAGCTTCCCAGCAAATGTTTTGCTTACGCAAAAACAATCATGTGACCATTAGATATATTATAGATATCCCTGGCACATTTTTAAAGTTTCATGTTGTGAATTGTGATTGTTGAACAATACACACAGAAGTACTTCTTTTAAATATTGCTTTTATATTGTAGAAAAAATGAATGTATTGATACATTTCTAATGCTTTCTGTTTTTGGTCTCTTCTTTCTGTTTTTGTGGCCTGTGGCCCAGGGACCACATGGAAATTAGCTTGCATCAGCTTATCAGCTGGTGCAGTGCTTTGTTATGCATGGTCCTTGTCTATTAAATAAATAAATAAACACGTGAGAGAGGCTGAATGAACACAGACATGTTCTGGTAAGAATTAATAAGCACTTTAACAATCAAGGACAAAACTGACAAAAACTGACTAAGCAGGATTTAAGCTACACATGCAGATCCAGATTCCTAAACTCACTCCCAGCTGACAGACCTGTTTTTTGTGAAGTGGGTCCCTGCAATTTTGAGCATGTGTGTGTGTGTGTGTTCCTGTTTGTACAGCTCAGAATGGTGTCTCCTCTTTGCTGTGCTGATGCATATTACAAAGTATCCATATGAAAATGGAAGGTTTGAGAAAAGAAGAAAAACCCAGTTTAATTGTTAAATAAATAACTGCCTTGCCCTGCCGCAGCAGTTTAAGATGTGCCATAAAGGCAATTTATTTGCTCAGAGAAACCAGTTAAGTTTCCTATTCAACCACTGTACCCTGCTAAACTTTTTTTTCTCCTCCTTGAAGTAAAAGTACACTCTGTCCAAAGCAATTGTTTAGGAAAAAGGGGGAATCTATACATCAGACTCATGTTATCTGACACCAGGAGGCAAAGTGGGCCAACATTCCCTGGCTGAGGAGAGACTCTGGGCAGAGATTTTAAGTGACAAACCAAACCCAGATTCTGCATCGAAAGCCGCCAAGCCTTTGTCTCTTGTCCATCAATTAACTAGGTTAATATAAAGTTATTTCGAGGCGAGTGACTGAATACATTGTCTGCCTAAAGGGGAAAATCTTCACATTTCCTAGAAAGCTTTATTGAATTTTATGCACAAAACTGCAGTTGATACGCCCATCATGGAACTGAACGTTCCAATAGGAAACAAAACGGCCGACATCCCCACCCAGTGGTGCGTTACAGTAAGTGCAGTTGTCTAGAAAGTGTGTTGACAGCACACTGACCACACCTATTCATTCAAACACAATATTCACACACACCCAAAATATCTAAAACAATATCTGACACACAACAGGACGTCCTGACCAGACCGGATCATTCAGCCCTCATGGCTCGATTCACAGTGTAGTTTGTTCACTTGCATATAAAGCTCACATACACTTCAATATTGTAATATGACTGGGATGAAAAACTCTTGACCCCGTTTGATAAGCTATCATCTTTGCATACACGCATCCTTGCAATAATATCATTACTTCCTGGTGTGATGAAATTACAACTCTGGGCTCATATCAGTGTCACAGCTGCACACAACTGAGGGATCGTCATCATCGAATCATTTTATGACAGGAACGGCAGAGCTACTGCTGAACCTGCTGCTGCTTCAGCCTTAAAATCTGGCATGTGATTGGGGAGAAAGCACAGGACCTTTTTTAATGCCAGGTCACAAAAAGTAACAATTCAAAAGCAACATTAAGATCTCTGAAATTGTATTTAAGTTGTGTTTTAGATATAGTTTTTGACTGTATCTAACATATCTAAGCCTAAAACTAAGATAATTCAGTTTAAGATATATTAATAATTCAACTTTCAACAAGACGAGAGAGAGAGAGAGAGAGAGAGAGAGAGAGAGAGAGAGCGAGAGAGAGAAGAAGTAAGAGAGAAGAGCCGTGAGATTGACTCACCTTCGCTCCACAATCCGCTCCCTTCTGCACACAGAAACCAACAAAGGCCGGGTCGGCCACTTTGACCAGGATGTTGTCTACACAGTAGACATGGATGAACCCGATCCCCCTCCGCTCCATGTCATCCATGATGCCCTGGTTCCCCAGCGCTCTGTAAAGGCCCCCATTGCCATCTGACACACAAACACACACACACACACACACACACACACACTTGAAATACAAGAACTCCATTTGGCGAGTACAGTAAAGTCGGATATTCACACACCAAACTGCATTGTCAATGGAGCCAAAAACCGGAGCGAGCTTACCAGGCGCCATGGAGAGCTTGCCTTTGCTCTCCAGGATGATCTTGCCGTTGTAGTCCATGGCTGGCAGCATGCCTTGCTGGAAGAAGATGACGTTGTTCTTGCTCAAGCCGAAATAGTTATACCGTGAGAAGAACTCCTTGGTGGAGTCCATAGTCCTGCCACTGGTCATGATGTACCTGAAGGGAACACAGGAGCAATCTGTTGTTGATTCATGTGTCGTTTGTTCGCCTGCATTTCTGTAATTCTTTATCATTTGACTGAAGTGTGCAAATGTATGAATGTGAAGAAGGGAGCTGGTGAAAAAGAGCATGCAAACTCAGGAAAACCCTTCAATAAACTCTTCACATGCTAGAGAACTTATTCTTCAATACCTATTTTCAAGAACTCCACTGACAACATAACTGACATCACCAAAGCCCGAGAGATATAAAGTAAAAGTATATGACAGACAATAAAAACATAACAATTTCCTTTATATAATTAGATATCATCCCATTTTTTTTTTTACATAATCTCCAGTAACCGTAAGCCCAAACAACCCTGTCCTGAGTAGTTAATGCACTCCACTGCCTTCCTGGCATCTCCATCTTTAAAATGTTCTGAGCACCCTTAGATCTAATCCACAGGGAACTTTAATCCCCTTCCCGGAGAACAACTTCCTTGATTGAGGTTTCTCTCATGCTGGCAGTGATTTGAACCAGTTAATCATCACACAGACAAAACTGGGACACGATGGTTGTACTCCTCATCAAAAATTCAGCCAAGATTTGGTGCCTGTCTACGTTTCAGATTCCGCTGATAGGCGCACAAGCCAAAAAGGCATTAGTGTTTACTTCCTAAATAACCCTCTATAGTGTAATTTTACCTTTAGCCAAGAAGCCTTACCAGGGAATACAGCACTTGATCTTGTGCTTCTGCTCAGCCAGCTGTTGCAGCTTCAGGATGCGTTCAGCCTGGGTCTGAAAGAGCGTTTTGTGGGAGGGCAGCCCCACGTCGTACATGCCTTTGGGGTAAGAGACCCCCAGCCTGGTCCCCTGGCCCCCGGCCAGCAGCAGGACGGCCACTTTACTCTGAGAGATGCACTGCAGACCTACGGGAGCACAGAGCACGAGATTTTATCACAAACAGCAGGGTTCAGATTAGATTGCTTTAGAATATGTGTTGTAAAAAACTGTATTTTAGATAGTGAAACACATCTAGGTGCACATATTCTTACGCTGATACAAGATGCAGATTTAGTAGCATAATATCTAATCTCTTATGATGTCCAGAGTGCGTTCTTATTGCCTTTGGAAAGACGCCTAAGATAAACAAACAAACGAGACCTCACCAAACCTTTTATGACTAGACCTACAGGACTTTGGCAATGTGGCATAATACATTAGCACACTGACTCACTGAGATGAAATCTAATAGCCCTAACCCAAGTTTGATAACTTTATTATGGTTGACTCTAGTTTATCTTAAATAAACTGCTGCTACGTGACCTAAAGTGCAACGCTCTGTGTGCCAAAAGACAGAATACCAGTGGACTGGGTGGGTCTGATAGACTTTGACTAACCCCCCCCTTCACCCACCCTAGTGCACCCTCCCACGCCTGTGCGTAAGTCCCGACAGAGCAGAGTGACCTCATCAGTGAGGGTCAAGCAGCACCTCTATTTACGTCAGCCCCAAAACCAAAACCAGATGCGGTCGTCTTCCCTCGGGCTAAAACTTCTTAAACAACCCCGCTAAACGGTCAGAGCCCCCGCTGCGGGGGGGATTGCGCAAAAGCATAATGAATAAGGCAAGTTGACTCGTTCATATGACACATCTATGCAGGAGGCTGGAACTGGTAATGGTTTGAATTCATACAACACACAGCAGGCTAATAGGCTGCTCTCAACAGCCCATAATTTAGGTGGGCTGTATACTTTCTCAATAAACTACTACAATAAACCATTACATAAGGTTTTATTAAAAAGACTGCTTGTGTGCGCCTACTTCTTGAAATCGGCCATCCAAAAATGTCAACAATACACTAATCTGGAAGCCCACTTTCCCATTTCAGCGTCACAACATCTGGGTTGCCATGTAATGTTTTAACCCCCTCTAGGGCTTCCATTTGTCCCCATCTGATCCCGGTTAATCCTTCCTCTCCCCTCAGCTGCAGGCTATCAGTTGCACATTTGAAGTCGGTCAACACACACAGACATAATTGCGTGGCTTGGTTTCGGTCTTTCTGGAGGAAATTGCCTTTGCAGTAACTAGGTGAGTGTCGTTTAACAACTGTCCACACATTCTCTCCTGCTTTATAACAAATACAGTGAACCCAATAAAACCCAATAATACCAGAAATGTCTCTCCTTTTTGCTTCCTTATAGCATGTAGTATCCCAGTCAAATAAAGATGTAAATTTTAGGATTCAATCACCTGCTTCCTCCCAGTCTTTGAGGCTGTCCCTGTCCCTCGTGACGCTGCCCAGCACCTCTCTGGGCACCGGCTCCATGCGGGCGTCCATCTTCTCGTGCTTGCTGCTGCTGGACGTCTCCATGGCGCTCTTGAAGAATCCGTTTATCTCCTGGAAGTCCATGGGCTCCAGGTCGAGGGTCACGCTGGCCTGCTCCTCGGGGCTCAGCTCGCCCCAGAACTGCAGGAGGTGAGACTGGCCGGCTTCAGCCAGCCTCTGGACAAGTCTGCTGCTTGGCTCCATGATCACCGGGGCTTTCAGTTTACTCTGTCAAAATGAAACCACACAACCGCAAAAAGACAGATGAACAACTGTGATGAGTGATGATTGATAGACTACAGTTAACAGCTTGACAACATGAAGAAGCATTGTTGGGCAATTACCAGCATTCACATTCAGGGATGGAATTGTAAAGTAAACCTTCACTGAAAGTAATTACTGGAGGGCTTATTGCTCTCTTTGTTTGAGCCCACACCCAGAAACAGTGGCTTGCTGGACAAGAAATTCATTACATTACATGAGGTGATCTCACAGCATCTGAATGGGATGCTGTAACCTACGCCCATCAGTCGCCTCCTCATAGATTTACATGGAATTTGATGTCTGTCAAATATAAACATGATTTAACTCTGATTCGTGGTTTAAATGTTGTTAAGTTTCTGACTTGATGTTACTATCCGGCTGCTGGACGTCTTGACAGCTCAAAATAGTATCCTGTCACCCTGAATCATCATCCTAAAACACCTTATGGGTGCCTCTCTCTCTTCACTTGTAGCACGGCAGCATTAGCAGGATGGGATGAGACAGACTGGTGTTACTAAACTCAACTATTCGCAATAAACGTGCTTATAGTGTAAAGTATTTGTCAAGCAATGCAGCTAGTTGCTATCTCCAGCAGAAGCAGCACACGAGTGACAAGCGGCAACCACTAATGCCAATACAAGCATTTATTTACCCGGCTAACGATGGAATAAATACATTTTATGCCGTAGTTGCCTAAAAAAAAAAAACAAGATATAAAGGTAATATGAGTGAAATAGTAAAAGCTCACCTTTCACTACCGCCTTCCTTGGCTTTATGAGCATTAATGCCTGTCGCTATGTTGAGTTTCTAGTGCTGGACACGGAGCCTCCTCCTCCCCGGACTACACCTCCTGGTTCGTCACGTTTGACGTGGCAGTAGCGGCGCGAGGGGACGGCCAGGCTCACACACACACACACACACACACACACACACACACACACAAGGAGGAGACACTGACGTCACCACTGAGCGCGCTCCTCCGGTTAGCAGAAGTGCTGCGTTCAGGTGCTGCTCGTAAATTTTGCCAGTGAATTTTGTATTTTTTGTATAAAAATTTGACTCAATTTTCAGTTGAGTTCTATTTTCGATTTTAAATTAGAAAATTTAACTGAAAAATAGTCGTAAATATTCAAGTGATGGGGACAACCTTGGGCACAGACAAGAACTATTAAAATTGTTGAATTTGTAGTTCACTGTTCAAAGTCTAATGTATGGTTGGAGAAAGCTAAAAACTATCACAATCACATCACCAGACATGGGCTTGTAGCAGCAAGACCTCAAAAGACCAATTGTGCGCAGTGGGAGGAGTTTGAGATTACCTAAGGGAAAGGTAACATCAGCCCTGCGGTCAGAAATTCTTGTCATTTTCCATACAGTCCAAAGCCTAAGAGAGGCCGTCTTCATGCTAATAAAATATAACTTGTGCACACAACATGCTATTGTGTAATCCTTAGAGCCAGAGCAACTGCACCAACCACTTCCCTGAGAAGTGATGTTGCAAAACTTCTGATCAATACAAATCCTTGCAACTGATCGACTCTACCATTCCTCAAGCAGTCATTACCCTTGTCAAATGTTTTTTAGTATCAGTAACACCTTGCATTGCAAGTGTTGTCAGCAGTCATGCAATGCTGACATCAGTTACAAAGTTTGCCATGCTCTGCTCACCAAAATGTGCAAAAAGTACAAAAGAAAAAACGTTTTGATACGTTTGTCTGCTAGTATTTGAATAGTTCATGTGCGTTTGTCATAATTACGATATTTCTGTCAGCACTTGAAGGCAGCATTAGCAGTATTACCAATATTACAGATGAGCTTCATGATGGGTGGCTATTCTTTATCAATTGTTTTTGCACTCATTGATTTAGCTAACTTACTAGTTTAGATTGATTAATTGTTTGCACAACTAAATTATAAACAGAAATAAGAGAGAAAAATCAAATATGTGAGACAGAGAAATCTCACGAGGCTTTTAAAAACATCTCACCTCAGAAGAAAGATGACAAAGACACAACAAAACTAGATAACTGAGACTACATGACAACAAACCCCAAGACGGATGATAACAATAGGCTATAATACCAACAAAATGCATAAAAGTCAACTACATGAACTGAACTCACAGGGAAAGTGGGTGAGAGTGTTGTAAGCACTATGTGGGTGTTCAGAAAGAGAAAGAGAGAGCATTTATGTGTTGCTGAGGGAAAACAATCAGTTTCAGTAATTTCAGTAAATTACAGATTCAGTAATATTCATGATGAAAACAAACTGCTATGCTATAATAATCTGTACACCAATCTAACATGATATGGATTATGTGGAACTGATATGGAATGGATCAGGTACAATGTTCTGATGAAACATAAAACATGCATGCTTGAATATTTACAAATGAATTGTATCCAAACCTGTCTTCCATGATTATTGAGTCATGATGCAAATATGTTAACATGCTAATTTTATCTTAAATAATGCCAGAAATCTGTTCAAGTTTTACAGTATCTTACAAGAAGGGTTATGTTGTTTATAATATATAAATTACAGGAGTAAGATTTCCCTGCATTTTCAGAGCTACAGGCCAGTGAATCACAGGTGAGCAGTTCCTGGAGGAGACTTGCCAAACAGGCTAACAGAGAAAATAAAGGTGGGAACATCCTTAATCACAGAATACAGACACTAAACTTTGATCCAACCAGTGCATTAATCTCATAATGGACAAGGTGCGTGAGTGAGTGAATGAGTGAATTAATGTGTGAGTGAATCTAAAAATGTAATCAGTCATTAGGGACCCTGGAGTCACTATTTTGGTGTTTTCATACTCAGTTTTGAACCCAACCACAAGGGGGCGACTTGACACTTATGAGGCGGAAGCAGGTTTCTGTGTCAGAGTCTGCTGTCAGCTGAATTATTTTTGTTTTGGTCCTCCTCCTTGTTGCTAACGCTAGCTAGCTGCTTTTCACCCATTTGTGTTTTCGCGGGCGGTATTTTCTGTGACAGTTAAAAGAAATGAAGAAGTTTTTTGATGACTTTAAAAAAGACATTAAATTCAAATCCGCAGGGCCCGGGAAGAAACTTACAGAAGAGACCAGGCAAATAACAAACTTTCTTCAATCGCTCTAGAGCTACTTAGCTTTCTAACGTTTGCTAATTTAAGCTAGCTAGCTAGTAATGTTTAGTAGTTGGCTGTTAGCATGTCAGGAAGCTAACTAGGGCAGTACTGTTATGTAGAGTTAGTTCAGTAGCTAGCGGTTAAGTTAGCTGTTTGCTACCGTTAGCAGCAGGTTATGTAATACTTAGGTTAGCTCGCATAACGGGAGGCGCCCTGTGATTTCAGCATAATCCCTAAAGAAGATAACGTTAACACTCTAAAGTAACGTTAAAGTGATTGTACCGTTAATCGCCCACCCACTAGAACAGAGGCTTGCCAGCTCATTTACGTTAGTTGACAGTGTCCTAGCTAACCCTACCGTTTGCGTATTTAATAGCTGAGCTAACTTAGCTAGCTGCTTGACAGACAACACTTTTGTGCTTTGGTTGTTGGGCTAATATAAAGCCGCAGCCTGTCTCCTCAATCCCCCTTCTGTCCTCTGTACACAACATTGTAGACCAGACCCTCATGTGCGGCAGAGCAGTGTCAGTGCCAAGCCTCGCTATGCTCCCACTGAAGGGGCCCAGAGGGCAGGAGCCGCAGCCCTGGCCAGGATTGAGCAGCAGCATCGGCCAAAGGTCCACACGTCCCATGATGCCATCAGGAACCAGGGTTAGAAATACTCTGCAGCCACAGCAGTGTCTGTAATGTGGCTCGTTTTGTGTGGTACCTATAAACCCCTGTACACAAACTTACTGAGTTGAAATGCATCCCTATCTTCACATTGATATTTAATTGTTTATTTGAGAGTACATACACACTGTCAATATGAGGGCTTTTGGTTTTGCGGTGAAGGAGGCATAGTCCTGATAGTGTTGAAGTTGTAAATGCTTATCAACACATGTTGTACAACCAAGTCAAATTTTAGTTTGCTACCTTGCTACATACATGAAGAGAGTAGAGATTTGCTATGAGACCTGCCATGGTTCTCTGTGCAGTTGTCCCTTTGCTGTTTATCTCCCATAACTTGAAATGCATGGAAAGTGTATAACGCTGTTGTGCATACTCCAAGTATATAGTAAGGGGATCATGGCATCAGAATGTGTTCATTGATAATATGCATTGTCTAAGCACCAAGGTAAGTGCTTGGTAAAAGGTGCACAATTGCTCCTCATCTCTTTAAAAATTGATGCAGCAGTAATGACTGTGTTGGTGTGTTAAAGAAATGGCTTACTGGAAAAGACATGTAATTGTCTGATTTTCCATATTGGCTTGTAGTGAAAAGAGAGCTGGAGGCAGAGGCTGCTGCACTGGCCGAAAAGGAAATGGCTGCCACAGCCGAGGTACGTATGGGGGAGAGGGGGTGATGAAACCTATCATTGTATCACCCAGTCTTTAATATTGTACATACAAGCTAATGACATGATGGTGAAATTAAACTAGGTTTGATTGACAACTCTTTCCAGGGATCCAAAGTGCCAGTGAAGGATCTTGCCTGTCTCTCAGTGTCAGGTGTGTATTTCACCTGTCCACTAACTGGAGCCACTTTAACTAAGAGTGAGAGGGAGGTACACATTAAAGAGGCCATTTTCATGGTAGGTCTGATAATAAAGATATTGTCACGTTATAATTTTAGCTCAAACTAGAATTTGTTTGCAAATCTTCGCGTCTCAATAATGCACTGTAAGCCTTTTGTGACCTGATCTGAATTGGATTGATGGAAGCTCTAGAGTAGCTTTGATGAAACATGTGTCCTTGTTACTGTCAGCGGTTTGAGGAGGATGCAGTGGAGGCCTCAGTTATGATGGTCCACACCTTTAACAAGGACAGAGAGAAAGTGAAGGCTGCTGTGGACATCATAAGCAAGTAAGACACTAGATGATGATAATACTAATGATATATTGTATTCTCTATGGGGCTGATGCGCTGACGGATGACAGAGAGAACGGAGGGCTGTTCGTCTTTTTTACACAGCGTTGTCCGTAGTTATCAGTTAACTGTTCACTGGCCTGTCAGAGATGTTGAAGGCAGCCCCCTTACAGATTATCCACTTTTTTCAAAAACGCCCTGCCTTTGTTTCGTGTTTCAGTTGGATAAAGAACGGAGAGTGACGGACCCATATACAAATTTCATACGTTTCATACGTTTCTTTCATCTGTTCCTGACTTAGAAATCTTGATTTTGTCTTTAACCTGTTTTGTACTATCTTCATAGACTTGAATATTTTCATTAATTTTAAATTTTACAAACAAATACCATTATTTAATGTTTCTTCATTGTGTTGCCAACAGGTACGTTGAAAATATATGTAAGAATCCCACAGAGGAGAAATACAGGAAGATTAAACTGAGCAACAAGGTGTTCCAGGTATGTCTGAAACTGGATTCTCTATTAGTGCCCAACCATACAGTATATATGTGCTGATAGAGATTTACTTTTGTGGCATCATTTCTGTTCAACATGGTTCATCATTATAAACCCTGTCTGAACCAAATTCTCAACTCGAAGATACATATTTTGATACACATTTATTTGGGGATTTTGTTTAGAATCCGTCTTTCTTCTTGTGGATCTTGTGTACATTAAATAATCATAAATTATTGCACCACAGTGTAGGCTGGTGCACTGATATATTGCTTGAGCTCTACTAAATATGAAGCAGAAAGTTCTCTCTCAGTTCGTAGCCTTCGACCCTTTCCCGGTCATATTAAATCATGGACTGTGAACGCTTATCACAGATTTTATGGCGCCTTTTCAGAAGAAATACAATGAGGAAATAAGAAAAGACTTTAACATTTTTATTATCATTCCCTCCTTTGTGTCCTTCTCCAGGAGAAAGTGCGAAGTGTCGAAGGTACTAGAGAGTTCCTGGAGGCCCTGGGCTTTCAGAGCAACATGTTCCCTGTAGAGGGACAAGGTAAATTCTCCCTGATGCTTTAGATACACAAATTGATTGTATATACAGTATAAATATATTGATTCTCGATAAAGCGTTGTTTTCTGCACACTTCATGGGTCATCTGGGTTAGGTTTTTCTTAAACCTGCAATAAGCAATATCAGACCTTATAACCAATCCTGAACCTAATATGTGCTATGTGGCGATTTCATTGAGACATAATGGTATAAACCAATATCCAGTTATTACAAGATAGAGTCTGCACAATAGAAATGGCTCCCATGGCGTTTATTACCACCACATGTGACATTTCGAGCGTAGGCCTGTGCTCTTCTTCAGACATGTCTGAAGTGCAGTTTGCTGTTTACAAATGTGTTGCAGTTTCTGTCGCCCTCTAGTGGTCAGAAAATATTGCTTATTGCAGCTTTAATATATCACTGTTAACAGACGGTTAAAAAAATGGCAAACAATAATTTTGAGTGAGTCGCTCCCTCCTCTCACTCTCGCCCGCCTTTGCCGGAGATCAGAGGAGGAAGAGGAGTTCCTGGTGCTGCCGGAGCAGAACGCAGACGCCCTGGAGCTGATGAAGGAGAGGAGGGATCGCCTCCAGAGGGGAGAGCCGGTCAGAGCTCAGCTGGACCGGCAGCCTCAGGTGTTCAGATCCTCTCCCGACGCCACACGCTTTGAGCTGCCGCCCGAGTTCTACAACCTGACAGCGGAGGAGCTCAAGCGGGAGCAGCAGCAGAAGTACAGACTCTTTGGCTTTCCATGTTCCACCCTAAATTATAATAACAACATTTATATATCTCTTTCACACACACGCATATACACAATCGTGTCTTCTCTATAGGCTGTCACTTTACAGCATCATCAAAGCAGACATGTTTGCATTCTGTATCCAATAGCAGACGACATGACACAAAACTCTTGTAAACACCACCCTTGTATTGGGTGTCATTTATATAACATTTAACCCAGTCTCAATCTTTCTTTTGAACTGCATTCTTCCCCAGTTAATAGTCTGGTGTGAAAGGTGTAACAGGGAAGAGATAGAATGGAAGGAAAAATACAAAGAAGATTTCTTATAGAATCTGTTAATTAGTTCAGCACAAAGTTCCTGTCATAGACACATTTTCTTAATGCGAGTGCTAGTCTTAAAAACAAAGCTGTAATATGGATTTTAATTTGTGTGGGACAGCTTCTTAAGTGGGACTTAATCTTAACAAACTCTGGTAGTGTTTGTCAAACCTCACAGGGAATGCAAACATTTTGAGAGACCCAGCACAGGAATGAGCAGCTTGTCTTGTGTGTGCGTTTGTCAGGAGCGAGTTGGTGGAGAAGAGCGCCATGCTGCGCACCAAGGCCATGAGGGAGAAGGAGGAGCAGAGGGAGAGGAGGAAATACAACTACACTCTGCTGAGAATCAGACTGCCTGATGGGAACCTGCTGCAAGGTCAGGATCTGCATGTTTTCTAAATCCAGTCAACATAAACAAAGTAGAAACTGTCTTTTTTTGTATATTTCCTTTAATAGGCCTATATTGAGTAGAACAAGAAGCAGTTTTGTCATTGTTTTGATGAAATTGTTAATGGAAATGAAAATGATCTGTGACCCCAGGAACCTTTTATGCGTGGGACCGGGTTCCTGTGCTGTTCGGGTTTGTTCGGGACTCCCTGGTGGACGGCTGGCAGCCCTTTGAGCTCATCGCTCCTGGAGGTCAAAAACTACAAGAGGCCGAAGAAGTCGCCCTTGCAGAATGTAACTTGGTGAGTTGAAACCAGAACCCACTAATGAATCTGTCAACACAATGCAGAGTCCCTATTAAAAGGTATCATCTTTTAAACGACTTCTTGAAACATTTTTATACACAGTTTGAACTTTTTTGTGCTGTATATGACTGTTTTTTTCCTTTCTAACTTTGTTCTTTTATTGTTTATGCTATTGGCTTTTATGTATTGCTTTATTGTCTGTAAAGCACTTTGTAACACTGCAACTCTACAAATTAGGGCTGGGCGATATGGTTGAAATCAATATCACCTTAATCATAAGGATTTTTTTTCGATGTTGATATACATCAATAATAATATGGCTCACATATGCAAAATCACATTAAATGATCAAATCCCATTGAACCGAATTGTAATGTTAGGTGTGATGTCAAACAAAACAAAAATGTTCAAATAATATCCCTTAAAATGTTTCATACCTCATTTTGTCAAATATTTTAAATAAAACTTGCTTGTTATCGTCAATTTAGACAGCAGAATTGTGTCAGGATATCCCAAAATCACCAAATCATCACGATACGATTCCACTGAAACAATGAAAAATATTGAATTATTGTCCAGCCCTACTACAAATGTATCTGTGCATTTGAGAAATATTTGTGTACCTACTGCACGCACATCTCGTTGAAATATCTCGTTGAAACAGTGGGGCAAATTCCCAACAGTTTCCTTTAGTATGATAATCAGATACTGAATAACAAAGTGTACCTGTTTCCCTTCGTCAGGTCCCTGCAGCTCTGCTCACGTTTTCCTGGGATGCGGCTGTGCAGGCGGACATTGCAGCTGCTGGCGGAAAAAGCCCGGCTCTCCTCAAACCGGAGCTGCTGGAAACCATCCGGACCCTCAGCTGAGCCGAACCGCTCTGACCCCGAACTCTCCCCGCTACCTCCCTCCCCGACACTGCTGGGGTGAAATTGCCCCTTACCATTGACTAGTGCTCCGTTTCTCTTTACAAATACTAACACTAGTCATTAGCAGCGGTGTTTCCAAACAGACTAGGGGCAACTTCACCCTAGTCCCCCCTCATCTTCCTCATTATCCTCTCTTTCCACTGTGGGGATAACATCATCCTCCCTGCAGCCTATCTCAGCAAACTGTTGAAACACTATTCTGTTGAAGGAAGCGCTACTAGCAGTTGTCAGGAAAAAGCAAGGGACAAGTGTTGTGTTTTTTTAATTTTATTTGTTGCATCCTGAATGTACATGCTGTATAGTAAACTGACTATGGAAGCAGTCCTCTGTACTCTACCCAACAGTCAATCAGTCAGTTATGTATGGCATATGGAGAGACCTTGTTTTAACTGTGTCGCCACTTCTTTCCTTGCTCCAAGTAAATCATGCACAATGCTTACACAACAGTTGGATTAACAGAGATATACACTCCTGGGTGTACAGTTATGTAAAAGAGAAGGAAGACTGGTGGAGGTGAATTAGGCAAGGCAATTAATCTGACCAAACACAATTATTGACTTGTATTAAGTATCTTGGGTAAGATTTTTTTTTTGTTAAACTTCAAAGACTTAGATGGCTTTGAGTTTGGCTTGGCAGTGCTCAAGGTTAAGTCAGTGTTTTGTTGTTGACGGGTCTGATTTAGTGTGATAAGAGTTACTGTAAACATGAGCAGTGGCCTTGTACTCACTGGTGTTGTACAACAGGTTTTTCTTATCTACATCTAATAAATAAAACCCCGATATGTAATTGAAAAAAATAGTATGTCAATTATGGGCATGTACACAAATTTTGAACCATCAATCTGTCAAACAGGCATTGTTTGATAATATGATTTGACTTTGAGATGCAACATTTTCAACACAACTTGAGAATGTAAAGAATAAGACTGGAAAAAATATCAGTCGCACACAAATGAGTTGTACAATCCCACTGGGTGTAAGGGTTTTCTGTTGTAAGAGTCCTAGCCAGGTGCAGACAAAGTAATGGCGATGCTATTATAATATAATAATATAATATATAATACTAAATATTGCATTTCTCCAGTTTTAAGAAGCACTTTTCAGGAGCAAGCATTTAAAATAGGCCTAATGTATTAAGCACTGTTGGTGTACAGTCAGAGCCCCCTGAATGGAGAATGAAAGAAATAGTTGGAGGCAAAAGTTTGATTATATTGCTTTGTCCATACTAAAATGATTTAACTGCAGAGGCTCGCTGCAAAAGCTTCATGTAACCACCTTACTGTAGCACGCAAGCTGTCGTGAATTACAATTCTGATGTTTGTTAAATCTGGCAGCATGGAAACTGTTGTAGTGGTGGTTGTGCTTACTTTAGTCTTGTATTTGTTTGTATCAAACACATTTCCTTGTGAGATAGAAAAGGGTCTATATTTCACATTCAGCAAGGTGGGAGCATTGAAATGGATTTCATAGAACAGAACAGACCACTGAATTCAATGAGAAATTGTGGAACAAACGGCACCATCTTTGGTGTACTTGGCCCCACATTTTATTCTCTACTGGGCAATGTGTTTTATCTCCACCCTTTCCCCTGAGGTGTGTCCTTGAAGGTTCACACATTTATTTTGAAAAAATTTTCCATACATAAATCCATGTCGGGTGTATGTGCACTTTCTAGTGAATCAGTGAAAGGTGAAAACGATGCACTAAATGAATTCTATAGATGGGGCAAAGTGTCTTTTTGTGTTTGTCGTGCTTGTGGTTGGCTAGGGTGACAACGACCTACCTCTCATCACTCATTTCATCTCTCCAGTGCATCTCAAGTGAGTTAGACACAAACACAGCACAGACACTGGCCTCGAAGGCCCTGGGGTTGTGTCATTAATTTTTGTAAACAATGGTAATCAATGTCCACCACTTAAGATTAAAACCAAAATTAGCTGGCTATTTAAAATGCAACACATTACAACTGCTGGGTGTTCAGAAACAAGTGAATGTCAAGTGTCAAATATCATTTTCATGCATAATTTGATGTACAGCCCCAGTGTGCATGAGGCCCAGTCAGCCATAACATCAATATTCCCGCTCAGCTCGGACACAAACTGCACTGCGCTCACCTGCTGTCTTGTTCAGCCTGTCCACCAGTCGCCCATAGACTTTCTATACAAGGATGTAAATGTTTTATTGGCAGTGTAACCTTATTTAGAATGAATAGTGAAGAGCAGTTGTGATCTGTCCATACAATGAAGTCCAGTTGTGTTCTATTGCTTTTTAACCTGCCTGTAACAAAAATAAAGACTGCATTGCATCTTTTGTTTAATAAACCTGATTACAAGGTTAGCCAGTGTCCTGGACCTCAATCTGCATCTGGAGGAAATACTCAAAACTTCAAATACAAAATCCATCTGTCAGAACCATATCATGTATTTCATAGAAAGCTCCATACACTGAGAAATGTTTTTTTTTATTCTAGTGTTGCACATAAAGGCAAATCTTTTTAAATAATGCTTTATTGAAAGACAAATTGAGACCTTTATAACACCTGCAGATCAAAACAGTTGAGGGCTCAGAGCATTCATAATGTCTCTGCCACTTAAAATGAAACGAGAACAGTAATGTCTTAACAATGGACGGCTATTTTACTACTCCACCTAACCATAATCAAAGAACATACAAAATGGAGGCCCAGAGTAGTAATATAAGCACGGTTGAGCAGCCTGAAAGACTACAGCATCTGCTGTATCCTTAAACATCAAACCCTTTACCAAAACACTACGGCTCTTGATAAGAACAATAATTAGCAACTGTCAGTGGTGATGGTGGCAGCATCATGTTGACAAAGGCACCCAGATAGAGGGGGAAAACAAAAGGAATATAAAAGTGCAGTACATTTAATCATATTATGTTTAATGAGTTCATCCTGTTCAAGTATTCTTGAAAAAAAAAAAATTGGGAAAAGAAAACAAATACATATTTATAAAATTGTATGACACTGGGCCTAACTGTACAAGTACAGATCTAGCAAACAGCAACTACTCCAGTGAGCTCTCAGAATTAGAAATCGCAGAATAAATGCACCCATTGAAGTCAAAGGGAAATGTCTGGATGGACTTTCAGCCTCTCATTTCCCTGCTTTAATTGCTGGTAGACTATATACACATTTAAACCATGACATGATAATCTGAAATCCAATAATGTCATGAATATAATAACAGTTCAACAACTGTCTTCAATGCCAATTCTTCAAACTCTGGATGCTAGTTCTCACGTCGACTGGACATATCCGTTCTGCTCTTTCTCCATCTGTTTAACCCAATCTGCTGTAGCCGAAGGCAGTGCCAGAGAGACTGCCACCTTCCACTTTAAAGACACCCACACTGAACATGCCTGACCGAAACTCCAATGGAAAAATCAACAACACAGTTAATGAACATTTGATCAAACCTGTCCTTAATAATAGAATCAGACACTTTTACTACATTTTGCAGGTAAGATGTCTCCGGACACTTTAAGAGTGAGGTGAGAGGAGGAACATAATACTGTGTAGATGCCACGCGGCCTGCGGTGAGCCACCTCTACCAGAGTGCAGTGCTTCATCTTGCTTGAAGACCTGATTCTGTCTTGGACACAATGGAGTTCAGACCCAGGAAAGGGGGAAGTACGAGGGAGAGGGGACGCCCTTGGGCAGTGGTAAGGGAAGGTGCAGGGTCCCAGAGAGGACGAAGGAGGGCTTGTCCTTTCCTTAGGCAGTGGCAAGTGTAGGAGCAGCGCTGGGCAAGGGGAGAGCAGCTGTGTCTGAGGGAGTGACTTCCATCTGGCCGTCTCCCTCGCTGGTGATGATGGGGTTGCTGGAGGAGTTCGCTCTGGTTGTGCCTGCAGTGTAAACATTTTGTTTTTGTTTAGTTCTCATTTAAATTTGACAGAGAAAAAAAACATATCCATGGAATATGTTGATATTGGATTTCCCGTTTGAACGTAAAATGCCAATTTGCATTCTCAGTTCAACTGTTGTTCCCATCTGTCATTTTATCAAGATCTGGCAAGTATTTGGAGGGGTATGATGCATACACCCAAAACATAGACAGAAGCCAACCAGGGTGAAAAATTAACTTTTTGATAGCCATTATGTTTTTTAAAATCAATGATAAAGGCTAAATATAACAATATGTTGCCACATTCTGCTTCCAGTTTGACAGTCTGATCTAGCCTCAGGGTAGACAAGCTAAAAATCACGTAGTGGGCGCTGAGGCTGCCCTATTTTATGTTTTCCTTGGTAACAATATTTCATATCAAAAGAATTTGTTTTGAAACTATGTTGCCAAGTACAGTGCCCAGGAATGGTCATGGCGAGAAAAAAAAAAAACAACAACAATGGACGAGGGCAATGCATAAGCGCAACTGTGGGAACATGCTTCGTAAAGGGTCCGTGAACTGGTGTGTCGTCCCCCCCCCCCCAGTTTGGGCAAACTTTGTTCACCCGCCACAGTGGCTCATGTACCAAACAAATTTTCCACCCTGAAGCCAACTTTATTACTTAACATATGACCGGCTGAAGACTGTAGCTGTATCCACCTCCATATCTCAATCTATCTCAAGTTGCATAGTATCCACATACAGTATATATCTATTTCTTCTGTAAGCTGCAAACATTTTTACAACACAGACAAGAATTACAGCCAAGCAGTACATATGCAAGTTGGGAAAGGTGAATACGTGGTCACAATGTCCTACCCAATCACCAGAGTTGGTCTGAGTAACTGAATTATCTTTTTTTTTTTTTCTAAATGCATCTCCGCTGCATTTTTACACATATTTTTATGTGTATAAAAATGTTAATGCAAATGTAAAGAGGGCCCAATCCTCAGAAAAAGTTGACTGGGATAACTGTTTTTAATCTCCTGTCCAACCCACCGCTCTGTGTAGAGATGATGATGCAGTCATCCTCATCGTCATCCTCGGTGTCAGCTTGAAAACCATCCGTCTCCATCGCTTCCGTCTGGGGAAGACAGGGAAGAGGACCATTTGAGAAAAAGCTATTCAAATAATAGACTACAAAAAAAAAAAAAAAATCAGCTTTTGAAAAGCATGTGAAGGCAATGGAATTGGATAGAGATGGAAAAGACCCATCTGTGGAAAAAAGCTATGATTAAGGGAAGGGTTTGTGTGCAGGTCAGAAAAAACTTTCTTCCATGAGTGAGTAGTTGGCAGACTAAGCCAGGTAGAGGAAGAAATAAAATGCTAAAGTGAGGTCTTAAAAAAATAATTATAAAGTTGGTAAACAAATAGAAGACAGATTAATTCAGTCTGAATGCCTTTTCCTACCCGCTCAGGGTCAGAACACTTCTTCATGAATCTGGTGATTGACATGCTGCCTGTGCTCTTCCTTTTGTTGGAGGATGAAGGTGTGGTGGAGGAGGTCTGGGGCGTGGTGGGAGAGTTTCCCTGTGAGCCGGTGGCAGCCTGAGGCTCTTCACGGGACTCTTCCCGAGCTCCTGTTGTGAGGTAGGTCCACTGGCAGGGCACTGGGAGGGCCTCCTGGCTAAAACGGGACAGGACGTCTGTGTGCACGTACCAGCAGCAACGCCTGTGGACTGAGCGCTTCTCATAGACAGCACTGTTCTTGATGAGGCGCCTCAGACGTATTCTGATGAAAGAGGGGGGAAAAAGTCACTTAAGTTGAGGCAAAACTGTCAAAACAGCATCTGCAACACAAACTCTCACCACTGAATAGCAGAATATTAGTGTCTAGCGTAGCTGCAGGCATAGATTTTCAAAATATTAAATTAAGACCTCAACAAATAAATCAGGGTTCAAACTCAAGGATTGCCTGATGGTCCGGAGCCAGAAGGACGTTATATATTTTAATTTATATATATATATATATATATATAAAAAAAAAACATGATTAAAAAATACACACACGCAGACTCTATAACCAAATACTGTTGTTTCACCTGGTAGGAATGTTGTCTACTGAGTTCAAAGGGCTGGATAGGCTGGGAGATGATGAAGATGAAGAAGAGGAGGTCTGCTGGCGACAGAACTCCTGAAACTCTGTGATGATCACCTTGTTGCTGTTGACATTGCCATGCAGCAGAGGCAGCAGCTGACTCAGCACTATGGGAGACAGGAGAAAAAGAGCATTACAGAGTTGTTCGAGTCATCGGTTAATAGATCATGGCCTTCACAATCATCTTTTACATTTTGAAGTAGATTAGTTTTATTCAGATTTTCTCATTTCAAATATGTATTTGTTTTGCTGGAAAAAGAAAACTGATCTTATGTTCCCTGAATCTAAAATGCAAGCTGATCACACGTTTACTCAATAAATCTAAGTGTATTGAATTCAACTTCTATAATTACAATCAACACTGCTCATGCCTAATTAATGCTTCAAATGCATTATTTAACATGATATTCACAATGATTCGTAAATATCCCTGGAGGATTCATTGCAATGATAAAAAATAACTGTACAAACACTTTGGATGGATTACATCTATCCTACACCAACTCACACAGGCTTTCACTAACACAGCTTAAAACAGCACTAAATTTAATCTATTCTGGACCCAAATAACTGCTCAGAATTATTAGACCTACTCCTGGACTAAATGGAGGCTCCAAATACATTTTCAAGGAAGCAGGTTTAACTTAAATAATGTTGCTAAATATTTCTGGTCAGCTGCACAATAGGAGAATGGGCGATGGCAGTGCAACTATAGAGAAATAACCCAGACATGCTCGATGGTATTTACACTCAAATCTGCAGAACGTTATCCTGTTAGTACAGTAAATACTACCAGATAATGCATGTGAATATAAGCAACAAGGATCTGAACATAAACTGTATGTGGTTAGGAGACAATTAGACCCTCCAGGACTGTGCCTAAAATTAAAAATATCCTACTTTCACCCATGTATCCAAGTAAATCAAGTGACACACACTCACATTGTTCATCTCCCTGGCGTTTCCGTGACGTTTCCTCGGGGCTGGGGCTGTTGTCTGGCTTGGGTAAAGGCTCGACCAGACACACAGCGTAAGGCTGGAAGAACTCCAAGGTTGTGCCTTCTCCCTCCCAGACGCAGCCCCTCACCACCGCCTCCAGCACCTTCACCTTCTTCTTGGTAGACATCAGCTCGTCCCACTCCCTTGCTTTCAGCTTCTGACGCACTTTCTGCTTCTCCAGATCGCCACCCTCCTGGGAGGTCACATGTGTAAATGTGTAAATGAAGGCACAGACAGGAAGCAGACACTGTTTGGCACATATAGTCCTCTATTCTGGAAGAAAATGAAATTAACCGACAAAAACAACCAAGAGACTGCAGCAGCCTTCATACCTCTTCCTCCAACGCCCCCTCCCCATCCGAGAGGTAACCATGTGGAACAAAGAAGCCGTCGTCGTCATCATCGTCATTGTCACCTCCCTCCTCCTCATCCTCCTGAAAATGATAACCAGGTCAAACTATGAGGTTCTGACTATTTTGTTTGAAAAGAAAATATAATTGCAGTCATGCTACAATCCTTATAGACAAGACTAGTTTGACAAAAAAAAGTACATGTTTTTTTTTTGCTGAATTACAAGTAGCTAAAGCACAATACGATACAATAATATTGGATACCATGATATGCTTCGATTGATCAGATTTTATTTCATTTGACCTCACTATAAAGTTTAAATCACACCCTTTCGGCCAAACAAATGTATATTGTAAATCAAAAATACAGTACTTATGAGTAAAACACCATGCATGAATCACTAGACCACACCGTTTCAATTTAAATTTCCATTTTGAAGACAGTGTGTATTAAACTATGATACTGGGCATCAACGTACAGATACAACATCATTGGGCAAAGTGTGAAAATCTTACACCTCTAGTATTCACATTTCCTAACCCTCCAGTGAGACTCACCCCTTCACTGTGTGACAGGGACTCTCCAGGTTCCTCTTCCTCCCATTCCTCATCGCTGTCCACCTCATAGTCCAACAGATCCTGAGGTGACAGCACAGCTTTTAGTGTCACAGCTACAACATGAAAATATCAATATCTTGGACACAGAGCAGATATTAGGGGTGCAACGGATCACAAAACTCACGGTTCGAATCGTATCACGGTTTTGAGTCACGGATCGGATCAAAAAAAAAAAAAAAAAGGGTTAGGGTTAAATTAATTTTAAAATGTGCTACTTTGGCTCTGATGCAGCCGCCTCTCTCTGTCTGTAGTCACCACTCTATAGTCTCGCTCAATGTCCCGCCCACAGCACTATCTGATTGGTTACACGTCACAAGTAATGGCCTATCAACACTGAAGGCTATGCCACAGACAGGCAAAGAGACTGGAGCTTCTCCGAGCGGAGCTGTGTGTCGAAGGGAAGGCAGCATATTGCCAAAGTTGCAATAAACATCACAATCTTGTGATCTATTTCAATGATGACAAGCATGCCCAGTTTCCCAGTTACACCACTGAAAATGCCCGAAGTCATAGCCTACGGGATTTCACTCAAAAGGAGGCGAAAGCGACGTCTTTTAAATCAGTCGCTTTTCCTTTTTTTTTCTTCCCTAACGCAATCATTGCGCTTCAGAGTAAAACACAGCACGCATCTGTCTTGTCTGTATATTTTCACTGCAACTCTGCATCGAGATTTAGGGAATTATCACTTTAAAAAGTAACAGCGGCAGTAAAACTGTATTTCATACTATGATGGTTAAACTTTGCAATTAATCCGCGGTTCACATGCGTGCCAAACCGTGGGGGGGGATCCGTACGGATCACGGATCAACTACGGTCCGTTACACCACTAGCAGATATTGAGAGTAAAAGTTCAGGATAGGCACATGCTTTGTGTTTGTGCAGGGTTTCCCACAAAAGTTGTATGAACCGATCGCAACTGCCTGTGATAGAGAGCAGAAGTGGGTCCACTGGCATATCTATCTATCTATCTATCAAAATGAAGCAATGCTGAAATCTGAAAGCTGATTTGAAAGCATGACTATGTAATGTGGGTTCTCCAGTTGATGTAGAAGTAGGCAACTGACCCCAGCCATGTTCTGAGAGTATGCCTGAAAATATCCATCAGTGGTTACCTTTACATGTACACTAATATTCCATTAATATTCTGAATATTCAAGTAACCCACTTATGAGCTGGTACCATTAAATGCCACATCCTGTTTACAATAAGCTCTTCTCCCTGCTATGAGAAACTTAGTTTACTGCTGGTTTCCACAGTCTGCGCAGGCTAAATTCTACATAGAATTACGATAAAGTTATTCAGTCAAAACATGGCAGTGGGGCTTCAGGACCTCTCACTGCTGGAGTGAAGATGAAACTGAATTGACTGATGATATTTCTCCCAACTATCACCTACTGTTATTGATGACTGCCAATAGTAGGACCAACTGTAAAATTACGTTATTGCTTACCTTGTCCTGTCTGAGGGGGCAGCGGGGTGAGATGTGTGAGCTCTCCTTACTCCAGGTGCCCCAGTAGGCTGGACGGTAGTTCCGATGGAACTGCAGCAGCTTCATGGGTCCGTAACGTTTACGGTCCGGCACACCGTCTGGTTTAGGCCCTTCCACCATTGCACACTCCCTGAGGAGAAACACACAAGGTGGAAACAGAAAGAGAGCACAGATGGTTAACAACACAGGAATGTTGACAAATTAACTGAACTAGAACAAGTTAAACTACAATTAACTGCAAAAAAGAATCTTAGTTCCATAGGACAATAGAGCATCTTCAGCACTCCTGGATTGTACAAGGATCTGGTACATATTTTAGAGATGCAACATCATTCCTCTACAACACATTTAATCATCTTCAGTTTTATGGATAATGGTGGAAAATGCCATCTCATGCACTGCTCCACAAACTCCCAGTAAGTGTTCCAAGTCGGTTGAGACAACCACAGACAGATATGATCTACTTCAATTCTGTGCTCAACCATTCAGTGACTATTTGCAGCCTGTGGATGAGCACAGTTATCCAGCCTAATGCATGAAAATGCTTTATCATGGCAAGAACTTGATCGCTCAATGGTTTTGGGGACTTCAGTGAGCCATAATAATGCCAAAAAACATATCCCACACACCTGACACTTATAAACTTGACATTTACTGTTATTTTTTCTTTTTATTTGTATTATACATCATGTTTGGGACATTCCTGGACCCGGTTTAGAGCACCAAGCAACTGTAATTGGCAGGGACAGACATTACAGCTAGTCTCACCTGAGTGGGTCTGTCTGTCTGGGTTTGGTGGGGCCGGATCGGCGGGGTTTTTTCCGAATCCAGTCGTCTAGACCGTTCAGGTTATCAGCAGGTTTCAACAAGTACTGGTCCAGCTCCTCCAGAACAGAGTCCTCACACTGGACCCGGCACAGTGGTGCCAGGCACATGTTTTCTTTGATCTCAAATGGAGCAAACTTCCCACAGGCAGCTGCAAGGGTCTGGAGGGGAAGAGGGATGTAACAGTTACTATATTTGTACTTATTGATCCAGTTAACTTATTTCACACTAGGAGTTCAGAGTGTGTTTTGCAACACGCTCATACATGGGACTGCGTTGTGGGTAATGATATAGATCATGCACTAATGATAAGAGATGCTAACTAAACCACTACAGCTTTGAGGCAACAGAATAGCACTATGATGACAGTATAATTGTGAACAAAAAAAAAAACAAAACAGTATTTCACTGAACGTTTTAGCCTTGATAAACTAGCCATGGAGGGATAACCCCAACTGAATGAAAACACAATTTCAATTGGCACAGTAAATTCACAATTTCATCACATCATTTCATGTGAGATCTCCCACCTTTGGAGCCTGTTGGGTCTTGGGTTTCTGTAGAAACCTTGTAATCTCTGCTTTCTCCGCTTTGAGACGCTGTAAACAAGATACAGATGGGACAAAAGATGGGACATTAGCCGGTGTAATTCCTCATTGCAAATCTGGGAGGAAAATGTTATAGCATCCACACAGCGTCAACTGACACCTTTCCACATAAACTCACATCCTTCTCTTCTTTCAACCGTTTCTCTTCTTCTTTCACCCGCTTCTCCTCTTCTTTCTTCCGTTTTTCTTCAAGTTTAGCCCTGAGACAAGGTTTGAGCAAAACAAAATGTCTGTTGTAATCACATTTTATTTGACAAACACTGACTTATGGCACTGAAAGTATGTCAAAGTCAAA
Source organism: Centroberyx gerrardi (assembly GCF_048128805.1). Classification (NCBI taxonomy): domain Eukaryota; kingdom Metazoa; phylum Chordata; class Actinopteri; order Beryciformes; family Berycidae; genus Centroberyx; species Centroberyx gerrardi. The sequence goes on along the minus strand of NC_136005.1, from coordinate 14,853,230 downwards.
TTTGATGAGAGAAAACCTCACAGTATAAAGAAATTGCATGACTCACTCTTGCTTTGATTTCCGTTGCTCCTCTTTTGCCTTTAACCGATCTGCCTTTTCTTTCTCCTCCTTTTCTTTTTTCTCCCGTTTCTCTCGCTCATCTTTTTCCTTTTTCTCCCGTTTTTCCCTTTCTCGCTCCTCCTTTTGTTTGCGAGCCTCTTCTTTCTTTTTCTCTTTCGCGGCTTTAGCCTCTTCCCTCTGCCGTTCCTTCTCCTGGCGCAGGCGAAGCCTCTCTTCTTGTTCTTGTAAACTCTATAGTTGCAAAAAGTTCAGTGTCAGTCTTTTCTTTCTACAAAATCTATTAGTTTCTTTTATTGAGTGGGATAATAAAAAAAAAAAAGATACTAGAGCACAGGCTGTGTTTTGAACCCATGCAGTGGGTGACTTCTGGATTGACAATGTGGGATGTTTGGAACAAATTTCAAGCCCAGCCAGCAGTGCACACAGAAACAGCCTTACCTTCAATGAGCGTCTTTTCACCTTCTCATCTGCTGGTATCTTGGGGGTCGTCTTTGGCTCCTATGCAGAAAAACGAACAAAGCCGGCAGTCGTTATGAGAATGTGGCATTAGGAATATTGTCTGCTGTGTTTCATAGACTTTTCCACAAAGCCTTTGATCTATATAATATACAGATGAGTTTGACAAGAGCTTGATACAGACACAGATTCATCCAGCCTCATCTCAGATTTTATCAATCCTTACTGAAAATAAGCACCTTCCATTAAAAGTTAACATGTAAATAATGGTTTTAAACAGTAACACTTCAGCAATCTGTGCTCTACTTGTCTTTTAAAGTGAGTGTGATTAGGGCTGGGCAATAATTCAATATTATTATTTGAAAATTAGTTTTATCATACTTCATATTACCATGCAGTTCAATGTGATAAACATCAATTTGGTTTAATGTGATTTTGCATGTATTAGCAGATATCATTATACATCAATATCTAAATAATTTCTTAGGATTGTTGTAATATTAATTTTGTCCATACTGCCCAGCCCCAAGTGTGATTATGAGACAGTAAAAGCAAGACATGGGAGCTGTGCTTACTGTAGGTGTAGTAATGCCCTCAGTCTTGGCCTGTTCTGGTGAACTCTCAGCAGCAGATGTGGAGCTGGCTGATGAAGGCGACAGCATGGACCTGTCCCCCAGACTGGAAACATCGGCATTTACCGACTCCTCCTGCTCCTCTTCCTCACTTTCAAAATCCTGCGTTGTGTCTAGCTGTGAGATAGATGCAGCCTCCTCCTCATCTTTTTCCTCCATCTCCTCTACCTCCTCATCACTCTCTGTTTCGTCGACTACATTGCAGTCTAAAGCATGTGTCTCAGGAGTGCGATCACTGTTGCTGGATTTCCCAGTGGAGGCCCTTTTGTCTTTGCCCTGATGCTTGTCTTTTGTTGGGAGGCAGGGGGAGGTAGAGACAGGTGGAGCACGGCGCTTTTTGGGAGCTGTTTGGTCATCCTCAGTGAGATCAATAACCATGTTCTCATCTGAGGGGGCAGGGCGGCTGCGACTCAAGAAGCCATCGAGGGGTCCGCGCCCGTTAACCAAGGCTGGTCCGTTGCGCACAGGGAGTGGGGAGGACTCTGTTTCATTCTCCCCGTCTGAGATCCCTGGTTCAGGGCAGGGGGGGGCGCGGGGACGTTTAGGCTTTTGATTCTCCTTAGGTTCAGGGTTCAGGCGCTTGAATGGGAGACGAGCTGAGGACAGAATATAGAAAACTGAGTCACCATCAGTGGTAGTTGTATCTGTCCAGATAACAGACAATGGGGCTATAACAAAGTTGTTCACCAAAATGGCAATTGTAAACTGAGCAAACTAATCAATATTTAAGTTTTTAAGCAAGGTGAATAAAGTGATGTCATAATTGATGTCATTTTTAATCGTTCGTAGAGTGTGTTAATTCATACCTCTAGGGGGCCATTATATCAACCTGATTGAATTATATGTAATTCCTATGTTGATTGGTAGGGTTGTCACCATTTCCAAACTTTACCAATCGATACTATACCAAGTAGTATCACAATATTATGAGTAAAAGGGGATTTGGTCAAGAACACACAACAAGACAGGGAATAATGAAGAGAAAAGTTGGTAAACTGGAATAACACAAATATGTCCCATATAGACCATGTTGATAACTATGATACTTCAGAATCTTTCATGGGTATTGTAAGGGTTTGGCATTGGTATTAAAATCATGCAACCCTCCGTGCTAGATAAACATCAACACTACTTGATAAAGGCTCATTCTCATAATAAACATGCTATAGTGTGTAGAGAAAACATTATTTCCTTACCTTGAACAAGTTTCTTGTTGGCATGGTTACTGGGTTTGCAATCCATTCCTGAAAAGACCAGCAACAACACCAGATGAGAAAATAACACTTAATACCAAACTCAACTCAAATGCTTGTAATAATGAACGTCTTCCTCATAAGTGTTGATATCAGTAGTAAAGTAGAATCTTTCTGTCGAGATGAAATGGCATCAACTGTCTTAAAATGGCAAACATTGCAAATGAAGATTGGAGTCTAGAACCAATGTGAACGACAAATAATCCCAAATTAGTTGACAATCAATACAAAACTATTTAACTAAACTGGATTCTAACTAAACTTTAACAACTCGACTACACCACTTCATCTTTTGTTAAGATTGCGCATGCAGTAGTTTGCCATGGCAGTAATCAAATGCCAGTTTAGCTACGACGCTGAAGTTTGCTTCCGATTCGCAGCTTCTGATTGGAATTTTCCGGTCCACCTTAAAAGTGGCATAACGCCTGTAGATGGTGTAGTTCAGTCATTTTCAAGCTAATTCATTAACTGAAAAACGTAACAAATAAGGGGAAGATGAAATGAGAATCAATTATAGAATGAAATGGTCTTTAATTGATTTACAATCCTGGATTTTGATCATTTTAACTGTAGCATTTTTTTTTCTTATTGCCCTTACTCATGGTAAACTGATTTTCAGTCTTATTGCCATTTCTTTTGCTGTGGTCCTACCTGCTCAGTATTAAAAAGTCGCAAGAAACCAATACTCCAATATGACAGGGGACATTCACAAGGTATCATAATCCTGAGTTTTATTCATTTTTACTGTAGCATTTTTTTCTTATTGACCTCGAAACCTTTATTCTATTTGTGAAAATGCAAAAGGAGATTTGACAAGTCTAAGTATAGTGGTTTTTAATCTGGACCTGGCTAATGTGGTCTGGATGGAGAAATATCAGTGAAATCTCCCTTTTTTGCATTTTCACAAATAGAATAAAGGTTTCACAAATCTGAAACTGTGTTTTAATGAGTCTCTGGAGTCTCCTTGGTAATCTAGTCCAGATTTGATAGGGTCTAAGTATAGTGGTTTTTAATCTGGACCTGGTCTGTGATCTGGATGGAGAAATATCAGTGAAATCGCCCTTTTTTGCATTTTCACAAATAGAATAAAGGTTTCACAAATCTGAAACTGTGTTTTAATGAGTCTCTGGAGTGTCCTTGGTAATCTAGTCCAGATTTGACAGGTCTAAGTATAGTGGTTTTTGATCTGGACCTGGTCTAATGTGGTCTGGATGGAGAAATATCAGTGAAATCTCCCTTTTTAGCATTTTCACAAATAGAATAAAGGTTTCGAGGTCAGCAAGAAAAAATGCTACAGTAAAAATGAATAAAACTCAGGATTATGATACCCTGTGATGTCCCCTGTCATATTGGAGTATTGGTTTCTTGAGACTTTTTAATACTGAGCAGGTAGGATTACAGCAAAAGAAATAGCAATAAGACTGAAAATCAGTTTACCATGAGTAAGGGCAATAAGAAAAAAAAATGCTACAGTTAAAATGATCAAAATCCAGGATTGTAAATCAATTAAAGACCATTTCATTTTCCCCCTATTTGTTGCGTTTTTCAGTTAATGAATTAGCTTGAAAATAACTGAACAACTCCATCTACAGGCGTTATGTCACTTTTAAGGTGGACCAGAAAATTCCAATCAGAAGCTGCGAATCGAATGCCAACTTCAGCGTCGTAGTTTAGCTTATGTTACTGCAATGTTAAAAATCCCAATTAGCCTGGCTTTAACGTTAAACTCTCCGATTATCTATCGAATAACATACACGTTGTGATAAAACCAATTTTGTTTAGCTGCATAAAATGTCGAACTTGGTTGAAACGTTGGTGAACCATTATAATAAGCCTAATGGATGTGTTTGGTTAGCTCTCCCGCCAACCGGTGTATCAGTCGGTGCAGCAGGCCCGGTCGTGTCCGCAAAGCAGACACCTTGGGGCTGTCAGGGGAGAGATGGCTGTCCGACCACAATACTTAAACCTCGACAAAATGAATTCAACAAAAGAGTTGCATGTACTAACGTTATATCCAGTACCAAACACATGTTCGAAAATAGTTAACTGGATAGCTGTATAGCTACATTTAGGAGAAAACAGCTTTAATGTGTGGTGCTAACCAACTCCGAGACTCTTGCTAGCATAACTAGCTTGTCTGCTAGCGCAGATCCAGTTACTACTAGCAACTGTGCTAGCCAACTAGTGGAGTTAGCCAAGCAGCAGTAACATAGCGAGTAGTGTAGTGAAGTTTGCTGTGCTAATGTTACCAATCACTACTCCGTTACGTTAGCTGAGGCTCCCTGCAATTGCTGGAATGGAAAAATACTTTGAGGATAACTTAACGTTAGCTGCGTTAGAAAAACGTTTTTGTTCTCCAACTGACGTTAAACCAATGTTCCTCATTAGGTAATAACATTAGCGATGCTGGGTATCTTACATGTTACACAGCTAACGTTGGCTAGCGTTTGATTCTTATAAGAAAACCCATTAACCTTTGCCAACGTTATATCGGTTACTATTGCAATACACTGTTGACAATACATTGATTCGTTTCTAATAGGGAAGACTAACCATTACTGACAGATTCAACTTAACGCAGGGTTGTTTGATTTGTCCTCGTATTATGCTCGTTAACGTTAAGTACTACATACGAAAATGTACTCCATCCAGAGTATTGTGTTAAACATTTTGGCAAATTGTTAGTTAGGACTAGCTAAAAGCTTGTTCGGTATTGTTACCTCTTCTCCGTGGGGTAGATGCTGCCAAATGCCCGTCCACAGATGGGTTTTCCGCCGCCAACATCACCACCACTATCCGAGGCTCCCCTCTCTAGTGATATTCTTCAGCGAAACCAATTCAAAACAATGGAGGAGTTCGTATAACGACTGATGAATGCCCCCAATAACGAAGCGAATATTATCGTGCTACTTAAACACTATATATATAATTTATTTAACTTAAAGTAAAAAGCCTGCTCTTTCCGCATCTCCCACACACTCCCTCTATTCCCCCGCTGCCTGCCTCGCGCTCCTCAGTCCTCAGTCAGAATTGGCGGGAGTGTGTCAGTTGCACCAATAACCGCCGCTGATTGGTCAGAGTCAAGGCAAGGCTTAGCAGTGGAGGCGTTTGTTTTGTAAAGCAGCGTTGCGCGTTTGCACCACCCTTCATATTATGATATGGAATAAAGCATATTGAAGGAGCTTTTATTCAAAGTAGTGTTCACAAAGTTCCATAATATATAATCATGACTCAGAAAGACGTTTTTTTCTGTTTTCCAGTATTCAATAATCAAAATAGCCTATACTATGCAGCACATTCCCGGACCCGCTTGCGCTTTAAACCGTGCGACACCAGATTTGTCCCACTGGTCACGCCTTCTGAATTATGTTTCGGGCTTTATGATAGGCCACGGCCACTGTCTTTCAGCGGTGTCAGAGCCTTCAGGGCTGCCATGTTTATGGTTGGGTCACTGAAATGAACGGGACGGAATAAAGTAGCAGAAACCGGTAACAACAGAAGTACACTTTCCAGAAAGAGCGCCGCTTTGTGGATCACTAATCACTCGCTGCGTCCCAACAGTTATATTATTTAAGCCCAGCGCATGGCATATTCCCGAAACATTTACAGATTGTTCATTAAATTGTTGCTTTTACACCTTCCAGCATGTGAATGATAAAAATATCCTTTCTCACTCACTCTCACTACACACTGTTTTGTTGGTATCAGAGTGAGAGGAGGAGTAGGAAATTAACAAAATCAAAGTAAATACATTGAATATTGGTTCCACCCGATAATACTTCCATGGTGACATATAGAACCTCCTTGGTTACACCCAAGGAGGTTCTACACCCCTTCGCTCCAATCTGTAAAAGCGATCTGTAGTTGTCACGCGTTTCCCGTTATTAACGAATGCTGGGAGTTGTAGTTCCACACTCGGTTGAACGCGTTGAAATGATGAGGCGGTAAACGGTTTGGAACTACAAGTGCTACTATGCAGCGCAGCTATCTTTCACGGGACCAGGGGATATATGTCTCTGGAACCCCCGTAGTGGCGCTGACAAGGTAAGCAGATAATATTATCATCAAAATAATCTTAGCCTATCTATAAAGTTACAAGCATTGTTTTGCAGTGATTACGTTAGCTGTAGCAATGTTTACTCCCCGTCAGTTTCCACCCAGTTAACGTTAGTCAAATGAAACAGATAGATCCGCTAACGTTAGTCAACTGTTCATCATTGCGTTTGTTTGTTGGACGGGCCAGCTGCCTAACATGCTAGCTTTAGCTGCGGTTATTACAAAAACTATCTATAACGGCATTTCATACATAGCTAAAGTGAACATGTGCTAACATTAGATAGTTACATTACAAAAATCAAGCTATTGAGATGGCGGGTTGTGCTAGTGTGTTGCAACAGACATGTACATGGAAGACATGAAAGTAAACCGTTTATTTACAATTAGTGTCTTTTGCCTTTATCTTTCTGCCTGTGGTCTTTTATTTGAAGAATTAGGCTGAATATAATGTTAACAACAGATTGTTCTCGGGATATTCATCCAATACCAATCTTAACAGTCGAGAGCAACGAGTAACGTTAAGTTGTAGAAAAAATGTTTGCGGGGTTCATGACTCACTACTAAAAATTCAAGGGGAGGCGTCGACACTCCATAGGTATGTTAATTGTAGTCATGATATGCTTTTCTGCGTTGTTTCCAGTATAAGCAAGTAAACTTCGGCGGTGTTGCCAAGCTAATATGACACCAAACACTCTAAGCCCAGTGAAAGACAGGCAGTGGGAAGACTACAGTGAAAGTGAATAGAAATCTGTTCCCTCCAGGCATAAGACAAGATGTTATCTGGAATGAACCTTGGTATCCAACACGATCAGAGTATTCAACTCAAAACAAGTATGAAGTATTGTTATGGGTGTTGAAATGCTTAAAACTGCTGATTTCTATTTCTCTGTATTCCTCTTAATTTCCAGGAAAGAAGTAGGATTTCAAAATGGCAGGTTTGTCACTTCAAAAAAAGTTTAAAAATTTGCAACAGTACTGTTAAAATGTGCATGTTGGCTTACTTTTTTTTTCCAATCATTAATCACACTGGTTACTTATTGCTTCAAGACTCATTCTCATTTTCTTCTTTGTACCTATAGTCCCTCTGCTGTCATTACATCTCACTCTTTGCACCCCAATCTTCTGTCAAGCTCCATCTATTTTTTTTCTATTGATCTGGAGAAAGTTATCCAATTTGTTACTTCTTATATCTGATTTAGTTAAAAACTCACTGCTCCACATCATTAACTGGTGCTAAAAGATAAGAGACCATACCACTCTAGTTTTGATGTCTTTATTCAGTATTTATTGGGGATTGCTTATTGATTGTTTGATTGATTCATGCATTATTGTTTACTTTGAAATTATAATTATTTCAATTATAAAGTCCATTATAGTGATCAGGCCTTTGGCATCAGGGCTCCTAGAAATATAAACTCTCCCCAGAAAGGAAATACAGTGTCATCATTAAAGTCTTTCATTTTGCTTCATTTTTCAATTTATGGATATTTTATTTTAGTTTTACATCTGTAAAGTGCATTGTAATCGTTTTTGGTTCTGTGTAAATACAAATATTCTGATCATTAATAAAAATGAATACTATGTCTTGAGATAACTCTTTGACATGCAGTGATAAGCAATATTTTTCTTCCTCTTTTAGAACGGGTGAATAACTTCCCTCCGCTGCCTCAGTTCCTGAGAATCAAGCCGTGCTTTTACCAGAACATTGAGGAGGAAATTCCTGCACCTCACCAGCAGTTGGTGCGCAAAGTCTACATTCTTTGGATGAGTGAGTGATTTCCCATGCATTTTCTGCCTTTGGCTTTGGATGTCTATGAATTTTCTGTGTAGAAGACACATTTTTCCTCTCCACTGTGAAGTCTCAAAGAATTTTCATTACTGCCATTGAACTCCTCTCTTCTCCTCTCCTCTCCTCTCCTGTCCTCTCCTCTCCTCTCATCTCCTCTACTCTTCTCTTCTCTCCTCTTCTCTTCTCTTCTCATCTTCCCTCTCTTCCCTCTTCCTTTCATCTCTCACCTTTTCTCCTCTCCTCTGCAGTGTATTCAGGCACACTGTGTATGAATGTGATCTCATGTATTGCCTGGTGGGCTGGAGGCGGCAGCGCCACCAACTTTGGCTTCTCCCTGCTCTGGCTCATCCTCTTCAGCCCCTGTAGTTACACCTGCTGGTTCAGACCACTCTACAAGGCTTTCAGGTGAATGACAATACAGTTAATCTTGTTACCCAGAATAATTAATCTCATTACTCTAAGCGTTTGTTTGCTTAAGGCTTATGGTAGTAGAGTGTGGTTGTCAGATAGCTAAACATCTAATTACGCCTGTTCTGTGACAAACTATCCACCCATCATTTCATATCAGCTCAGGTTACTTTTAACTAAAGAATTAGTATTATCTGTAATCACTATTATTATTTTTTTTAAATTCAGATTTTAGAATCAAATTCCAGCCATCAATATCCTCAACTTTTCAAGTTCTAGCCCGCCGCCTCCTCCCTGGTTTCATATCATCATATCGCTCTGATTCATGTTTGACCTTTGCTGTTATGGGAGCACAGCTGTGCAAACGCTTGTAAATGCAGCCTCAGTAGAATGACTGGTCCTGTTGGTGAAAAGAGATGAAAAAACAGTTTTAAAAACTGTGAATGTGAGGAGAGGAAATGGAAAATGATTGTTCTGTGTCCCGCGGCCTCTAGTTCCATGATCTGTGCTTGCATCTGTCTTGGTTAGTCAGAAAATTGTTTTCTGTGGTTTGATCATATGAGTAGCCTTCATCTTGTTCAGTTGTGGATGTGTTGCCAGTTTGACCCAAATTTGTATCCACATGTTAGCAACCGTTGGGAGGAAGCAAATTGCTCCTGACACAGTTAGAAACCCTGTGCAATCACTACTGTAAGTTTGTTTTCTTTTTTTATCGCTTTGTATTCTCACTTTCTCTTTTTGTTAATAGGGCTGACAGCTCTTTCAACTTCATGGCCTTCTTCTTCATCTTCTTCCTTCAGTGTATCTTGACCCTCATCCAGACTATAGGCATCTCTGACTGGGGAACTTGGTGAGTTGATCCTCCCCCAAACCTACATTCAACTTTGAATTTGTGGCCATGTTGCCTTCCAGTTTATGTCAGGTGCTAAAAACAGCCAAACAATGCAACAAGTGGCTGAAAGAAAAGGACACCAGTTGAGACCCAAAGTATGGAAACCGATAGAGCCCGTAATTTATCACATGATGGCATTGCAATGGTAACAGGATTTGGTCGTCATACGCCGTCCACAGCGCTCTATGTGTAGGTGCAGCACCCATGTAATTTAAATTGTAGTGTAGGTCTGATGGGTGCTGAATAGGGATATAGAGGAGGGGGGTTCTGGGATGCCAGAGATTACTGTTGGAGGTAGTGAGTCTAATTCACTGAAACTCTAATAATCACATTGACACGCCTGCTCTCCCTCATCTCCCATTCCTCTAACTTCCAGGCCAGGTTTCTGTGTCGCTCATTTTAGTTTCATAGCACAAGAGATGAGTTTCTGCACGGTGGTAGGTGCTTTCTGTCAGGGATTACAGCCTTTTACATCGGCTAAATCAGAAGAGAACCACTATCCCTGCACACACATTAAGTTAAGGGATACAAATGTATTCTAATATGTTTACATTTGTGTAGGAATAATATCCAAACTTAATTGTCGTGCAAGAGGTTCATGTTTTCTTTACGAGTTTTGTATTACTTTCTCAACCTTTTCTACCTTCTTGTAGAACACCGATCATCATAAGTTAAGTTAAGAATGATAAGAGAAGTTACACTTTTATCATACGCTGTAAAGCATTTTGTCACTACATCAGTTTCCTCACTGCACTGCTTCATGACTTCATAAAGAACTTTGGATATTTGTATTTAATCCAGTTTGCTAATGGCATACAGTGCACTAACCCCTACTACCCCACCCCACTCTCACCCACACGCTAAAGTGGCTGGATTGCGACAGTGAGGTTTTTCAGCTACAACGTGGGCTCCGGTATAGTGATGCTTATCACAACTCTGCTCTTCACTCTGGTGACTGTTTTAATGGGACTGATTCTCATCAGGGTGAGTCCAACACACACACAGCAAAGTGCACGCACTTAATCACACACACCCGCACTTAAATTCTGTCCCTCACGCATATGAACGTGCACACACACACGCAGACACTTGAAAGCATATTGCCACACACACACACACACACACACACACACAAAATGATCTATGAATCTCTGCATCCGGCAGGTGCACAGACTGTACCGTGGCGGCGGCGGGAGCTTTGAGCGTGCTCAGGAGGAGTGGAGCACTGGAGCGTGGAAGAGTGCGCCCGTGAGGGAAGCGGGGTTCAATGCAGTTGGTCAAACGGCCCAGGGCCCGAGTCTGCCCCAGTACCCTGCCGCAGTGCCCAGCTACCCCGACAACAGTCACTGGTGATACCTGCGAAACGCCTCCAGATGGAGACAGAGAGCTGGCCAATTCTGTGGTGCACAAGAGAGCTGAACACTTGTTCGCTACACTATAATTTTACAAAATGCATTGCTGTACTTTTTTGAGTGAGAAGATTTATAAAAGAGAGGAGTGCTGAAAGAAGAGAATGAAACAAAGAGCTTCTTCAGTGAAGCTCATTTAAGCCTTACAACTGTGGAGGAGGGTTATCTTCAAAATATGCCATTCCATTTCACCTACGTTTACATGTAGCTCATCAAAATGAATCCCATTCTTTCACTTTTACAAGAGGCACAGAGAGAAATACAATTTTATCCAAGAAGAAATTTGTTTAGGAAGATGTACTATTTTGTAAATATACTATAATTGGAAACTATTAAAAAGAGTAGCAACTATTTGAGGATACCAGTGTGTGTGTGTGAAAGGCGTGTGCCTTATGGACCTTTATAGGAGAGCAGTGCTTCATGTACTGCCACAACTGCATGCTAGGAATTGTAGTATGCTGAAAAAGGCTGAAGCCCAGGGGTTTTCTTTTGCGGCTAGAGAAAGGAAAGTCTGTAAACTGCACGATTTTAATCTGGTGACAGTTTTTTTCTGTGTATTATGTATACTATGGCGGCACCTCAGTTTATTTTTGATACCTTATGCTTGATGTCTCAATGCTTGTCTGCTTTGGCTATTATTTCTTGAAATGCGCCTTAATATTGCGTGCAGATTTTGCATGTGGAAAATGTCTTGCTTGACACTCGCCTTAACAGATGCTGCTTTATTGTTTAACTGGACTATGCTTCAGTGAAGCAATGTGTGAACACTTCAAAAGTAGATAGTGCATAATCCTCCTCCTGATTTCTGTGCACTGATGTGCCAAAACACTTGCCTCTTTCCATTATTTCAATTCTGCCAAAAGTCACACCCAAAGCAGTTGCTTTGGGTGCTCTGGCTGCTTCAGTGTGTTTCTCACGCTGCACACTGACAGTTTCTCTACTTTCAAAGCTCCTCTGTTTGCTTTTGGTGGTCAGTGCCCGGCCGTGAAAGCACCTACTTATCTCTTGTCAGTGTCCCAGTCATTTCACTTTCCCCCCAGATAGACTGAAGTATTGTGTTTAGTGACTATGCTTACATGCAGATTTTACTAGGATTCATTTTCTCTCAGTCCAAATGAATTGACCTCATGTAATCACTATAAACAGACTAGAACAACCCAATTGGCTGATTGAAACTACCAAAAATTGTGATGCCACATACAATTTAATAGCGAATCCAGTGGTGTCTTGCATGTAAATGTAGTCACAGACTGTGTTTAAGTGCAGCCTAATATTCAATTTACAGGACTAATTTACTCTCATTACAAATCAACTGAGTTGATTTACTACTGGTCACTCCTATTAAAAATCACTGGTTTGATTGTTTACAGGAGTGACCAGTAGTAAAACCAGTGAATGTGACTTTTTGTGCAGGTAATGCAACAGGTCATCTAATCTTCATTTCGGCTCAATGATCCAGTCGAAGCTGGATCATTGAGGTGCCTGCCGTGATTTTTCTTTTCTTGCTACAAAAGTGTCCTTCATGGCTGACTGCCAATACAAGTATTTTGATTTCTTTTCTCTAATGTTTGTTATTTGATAAGTGACAAAATATTCATGGATATGTGGATGAAATGTCAAACTAACCTTTAAATATGACCGAACATTTCAGTAAACATTCTTATTCACACAGTGTGTCTGGCCTGGTTGATGAGCAGGAATGATTGTTTGTATAATAGCGTAGAGTCTGGGTTCAAATTCAGAAAGAAAAGCCACAAACATAACAGTATAAAATTCAATGATATATTTGACAAGATTTATAAACCCAAAGAGGCAACATTTTTCAGACAGTCCATATTACTATCCAGTCAAGTTACAGTGTCAGCGAAGCCCATTTCACAGTAGCACGGCAGAATTTTTAAGGGTTAGATTTGCATAAATTTCCATACTATTATATACGAACATTAAGCTCAACTTCAATATGATTGTACCCAGGTCAGGAAACTTTTTTTGTCCACAGTGTTCATACACATTGACAGGTGGCTTCTGAAACTCACCAGCCACTTTCACTGTTTAACTAGCCGACTGCCTTTTTAGAAACAAAGAACCTGGAAACAGAGGTTGGCTGGTGTTAATTTCCCGCTGTAAATAGGCTTATCCTGAACATGAAAGTTAACTTTTCAAAGTACAGTATGCTGGAACGCAATTACAAATAGCATATTCTTTGCAATTATTCTACTTGCAATGTTTTATTAGCTTACCTGACAAGACCAATACATAACCCAACTTTAGTTCTTGACAACTCTACACTTATAACTTAATACTGCACTGTTGGAAAAATTGAGGGAAAACCCACTTTAACCCCACCATATCTGCTCAGTTTACATGAAATATAAGGCGGCACTGAGTGCTGTTGGTAATGACAGAGTTTGTGAAAAACACAGAGGAGATTCAGGCCACATTCCTGTAATTTAGTTTAGTCTCAGAGCTGCAGAGTTTTTCAACAAAAACAAACAGGTCTGAGGTAAATGCACAGTTAGGGTGTTTTTGTTGTTGCATCACCCACACAGACCAGAGGAGTATCTGCTCCAAAAAGCATGGTAATGAGCATGCCCAGTAGCCCTCTGACATTACTAAAAAATGACTTTCCTGGCTGTTCTAGAGAGAAGCTAATCATTACTGAACACTAGAAACTCCTCAAGCTCCCAATAATGCTTTTCATCTCGAAGGAGAATAACACTCGCTTCACTTATTATTCTTGTGGACTTGGGCGTTCCAATCGGTATTTTGGAAAGTATTTCCTAAAGCTAGAAACCACAGAGCCAAGACTCTTATCCGTGATGTCTCTCTCATGCACAGAGTTGATTCATCAACAGACTTGTACTCCCAGACTTCTACACCCAGATGAATTTTTGCCTATTTCACAGTAGTGCTATATGTCTGAAATCTGAAGTGTAGCTGTACACCTGGAAGATCATCCTGGTTACACTGTCACAGTCACCTTAGCAGTCTTTTCCAGTCCATTCTCTATGGTAATGTATATCAGTGACATAACACATAAGAGTGGAAGGATCTCTTCTCTCTTATTTCTTGTTATGGGAGACAGAGGTCAATTTTCACTAACAGAGATAAATCTCTTGGGACTAGAAATGGCATTTAAATGGTGAAATTCAAAAGTTTTTCAGAGCACCTTGGTAATCCGTTTTTTTAACAGACGCCAGGAAAAAAGACTAGCAAGGGCTATTGATCATTAACACAGTCAAAGACTGAACAATGTGCAATCCATGACTGATGAATGTTGCCTTACAATAAACCGTCCATAAAATGAAATGTCCCTGGAAATTAGAGGTCAAAGTGTCACTTGTTCATTGCTGCTGAGCCTATTTACAAAACTTTGATCACAAGTACTTGATTGCTGAAATAAAAACCTCACATTAAGTCAAATAAATAGTAATTGAAAAATGTCATGGCTGTACAGAATATATTACACAAATTAAAGTATATTCATAACACAAGTACTATACAAAAAAACATGTATATAAAAAAACAGACTTTTCCACAATTTCCTGGAGTGACTATCCAACCAGAAATCTTCTAAAAAAAAGTCTTTAAAGTACATCAGCTGCCTGATTAGAGAGTGAGGAAATGATATAGAAAGTGGTGGACCCTAGTCTAGGAAATTGTCAGTGTTATACTATACAGGGTAAGGACAAGCATGACACCATTCAAGGAGTTTATGAGGCGAGAACCAGGCTCATCCAGTTTTCGAGGCACTGCTCCCTATAGGAAGAAAATTTGTGCATCGTCGTAGGCCTCGGTTTAAATTACGTGTCTCAGCAGAGTCAAATCTCTGACTCATCATTTATGTATCCCAGACCATCCAGACTTGAAATGTTGGCCATGGGTGTGAAGTGGTGCTCCCCGTTCCCTTTGAAGTCCACAGCAGAGTGATTATTGTTGGCACTGCAAGGTCTCCCGGACTCAGGCCCCAGGAGCTTAATCTCTGAAGTTCTGTTCTGAATGTGCACGTATTCAGCCGAGTGCCTTTTCCCCTCGCTTTCGCTGGAGCTCTGCGGAATCTTAAAGCATACAAAACGTCCTCTGCTCAAGTTCCACAGCACAACAGCGGTCAGGGAGAGAGACAGCAGCGACAGCAGCACCACCGCCACCTTTAAACCCACAATGCTGCTGGCCTCGCTTTGATTCTCCGGAGGCAGAGGGTCCTCGCCCCCCGGGTCTGGGATCAGCCCCGGTGCAGCCGTATGCTGACTGTGAATAGAGTCTGAGGAATTTGTCACCTCATTGCCAACGGTCGGCACGTCCCCCGCTCCCGGCTCAGTGTGGGGCTGTAAACGATAAACCGCCAAGGTCCGGTTGTATATTCTGCTGCTGACCTGCTCTAGTGAGTCGCAGGTATACAGGCCTGCGTCTGACTCCGAGGCGTTCAGAATGAGGAGGCCGCCGCTGTAGATGTAGTATTTGTTGTTGGAGTGAAGTGTTTGGTCAGAGAAACGCCAGTGGACCTGCGCCAAGTTGGAGTCCGGCTGGCAAGGCAGCTGAATGTTGTTCTCCGGAACTAGGGTAAAGTCTACAGCTGCTACTGGGTCTGAAACACACACACACACACACACACACAAAGGTTGGTCTCAACGAGTACTGATAGATAAGAGGGTTGGAAGGCTGTTTTGGATAAGAACTCTACCCAGGTAAAACAAATAAATGATTCATTTACATGCGAATGCTGTAAATGAATTTACCTGGTTGAGGACATTGTGAGACATCGCCCTCCTTTAGACTCTGGATTGCATTTTCTGAGGAGGAGGCTAAGCTGTGGACTGAGGAGCACCGGTCAGCGGAGAAGTCCCAGGCACAGTAAGGGTCCCGGGACAGGATACAGTCCGCACAAGTGGCATAGCGGCTACAGTTGCTGACCGGCATCTGGACAGCACCGAACTCTGAACCTGCATACAGTTGGCCCTATATCCGCACACACACACACACACACACAAGGAAATACACCAAATGAGTCTCACCTGTATTAACAATGAACCCTCTTTACTGCCTGTTAATGACAATTAAGTGACAATATATTCAAATTGAGACATAAACTGAGACTGAAGCTTATTATAAAATATTTGCCAAGTATAACACTGGCAAGTGTTTATGCTTTAACTTGTCTTTGATCTAGGGAAATCATTATGGTGATGTATACAGTATGAACGGCAGTCATAAGCATATCTGACCTGAATAAAGATGGGTTAACAAACCATTATGTCATACTGCACCTATCAATAATTACCTTGCTGGATGAGAGGCGCAGGGTGCTGACAGGCTGAGAGTTATCATACAGCTGAATCTCCTCAATGATGAACATTTCTCCAGCGTAGTTGACGGCCTTCTGAACATAACCGTTTTCTATCAAGGGGCAACAAAAAGTACAGTTTCGATCTAATAATCATATAATAAACGCATTACACAAACACATGATCACAGCCTTGATATATACCCCCTCATTAACCATTATGAACACTGTAGTTCATATGTGTGCAAATGAAAAGGTACTAATTAAATGAAGCTAGTGGTGGCTATTAAAAGCTTAGGTATAAGTTTATTTAACCAGAACACACACACAGCAAACTAAGCTAAGGAAGAAGCTCATTTTATTTTATCTCCACCACCAGTTCTGTTAGGCGTCTCCTTTCCCTGTTTACTCATTATTTTCACCAGGCCTTCTTGGTAAAACTGCACCTATTTTGCATCAGATATCACAATATTTACCAGTGCCGATGAACATGACAGGATATCTCTCTCCGTCCAGCGCCAACACACTGTCCACTACGATGCGAGTCAACACGGCCCCCTTCTTGACCAGCAGCGGCCCGCCTGTCAGAGGCCGGACAGCCTCGTCCATGAGGGGGCGGTCTCTGATGAACTGGAGCGTTTTGTCAGGAAGGTCCAGAGAGCGACTCATCCCCATTGAACGTGTCGCATCGTTGATACACTGAAATACAAGACCACAATTTTGAACTGTGAGTTTTTCAAGGGTAATGTGTTTGTATTTACCATAGGTATGTGGATAACCAATATGAATTCTGTCTGTAGTGCTGCAGAAACCACAGTAAAGTATTTTTTAGACTCACAGTTCCTGGTCTGGGGACGGGCAGTTCTCCAGTGTACATCACCCACTTGACATGAGATGTCTCCACGGCAACAGGTGTCTTAAACTTCCCCTCATTGAAAATCTCTCTAATGGCAGACACACTGAACGCACACACTGCAGACATGTCAGATGAGCCCCTGGTAACATCAAATCAATCAGTCATACACTCAGACAAATTATTTCATTTTGTTTGTATTATTAGAGCATACATTTTTAAGTCTTGAATTGATCAATCATTCTTATCAATCAAATAAGAATATTGCCTGTAAAATACTACCTTATATTGCGATCATCACAACGAAATAGACAAATGGACATTATTTCAAACTTTTTGTACAGAATCAATCGTTTTTTGAGCAATATTTGTATCTTTTTCATCTCAATATGGGGGCATAAATGTTCCTTGTAACTGAATAGCTATTAAGTTTGTATGTAGATGCATTTGCTGTCATGTAAAATTGACAGCTCAGTTTACTTCCTATGCCACCCTGCGTCAACAATCCCCCTGAACCATAAAAGCACAGGATTCGACTGTAAGTACGTACGACTGCGGAGTGAAGACAGCGTAGAAGACGCTCTTCCTCCAGTCCTGGTGCTTCAGCAGGAAGACGTCCTGGACAATGGCGGGCAGGCTGGGTTCAGGGAAGGAACAATCCAGACGAGCTTTCAGGAACGACGTCCATTTCCTCTGCAGCGTCCGCTGGCCGCCCATATCCCCCTAAACACAGAGACAGACTGCTCAGTCATATGCATTTCAGCTGCTGCCCATGTTCCCTAAACCACAACAACCAAACCTGTATCAGACAGGGATAGTGAGGCCAAACACAAATTTCCACATTCTTAGACAATAATCACTTTGTCTGGCCAAGATATTCAACCTTGAAAACAACAGAAAAACTCAATTAATTTACAAAATGTTTCAATGTCTCTGGAGATACTAAAAGTATTTAGTAGCACAGAATGTGGCTACTAGATAGTAGCTAGATACTAGCTACTTCTATTCTTATTCTTTTTATCTATTACAAATACCTTGCAGACACGGGCCACTCGTGACACCACCAGTTTGCTGTAGAAGTTATACTCCATGGCATTCTCACTGAAGAACAAATACACCTTGTCGTCATCACCATCAGGACTATCGACACTCTCTCCCACAAAGTCCATGTAGACAAAGTTTGGCTCTGAAATCACACAACATGAAATAAACACATGGGACAAGTGCAGACAATTCAAAATGCTCCCTTTTATCTACATTAGCAGCATTTGTATAATTCCCCCATGCATCTACAGGTATCTACTGTATCCTGCATTAGTACGGCTGCTGCCACTGCAGTCTATTCCCTCTCAGATGTTGTAAAGTAGAACTAACTAGGCATATTACAGCACAAAACCCAAGTTAAATGGCCAGTTCCCACTGCACTGCCTCCATTTGAAGCAGGAGCTCTCACCATTGAGCCAAGAGCTCTTAAACTCGCTGCGGAGAGCCAAGGCTGAGCTGCGGAGAACCACAGGCTCAGAGCCCAAGAAGTTGATGGATGTAGCAGAATACAGGTCATTTCCTGTTGGATGGGAACAAAGGATAAGGTAAAATTACTGGAACTCCATTATTCAGATTATGTTGGAACAATATCCCATTAATAATACCAATGGAGTGAAGCAATTGACTCTACTTGTGATTTATTAGTAGATACGTTGAGTAAGTAAGTAGCAAGAGCAAATAGTGTATCTTGGTGACGTTTCTAAAGCATTTGGTGCTCAGGTCTTGTGGCTGTTCAAATCTGCACACAGTTATCATGCACTAATCTTTTCTGTTGGTGCACTTTGCACATTAAACAGTATTCTGTGCATGGTTTCCTTGTTCCTTTGGCAGCGAGCTGGGATCAGGCACTCACCAACCATGAGGGAGGAGTATCTCTGGAAGGGATCAAAGGGACACTTCCCCTTTCCCTCCTCCTGCTTTCCCTCCAGACTCAGCTGTCCATCAGAAAACGTCTGAACAAGAAAGAAACGGAACAAGAAAGAAAGAAAGAAAGAAAGAAAATAAATAAATAATGAAAGAAAAAGAAAGAAACAAGAGAAAGGAAGAAAGAGTTGTTGAGGGAGAGAGATCAAAGAACGAGCCTATTAGGATTCAGGACTGGAACAAACCAACATAACATTAGTTTAACTAGATCATTCAAGCCAATGGCGTGTCATTTACCAAAGTAAATGTAAAAGGGCAAATGTCTAGATTACACCGCAGAAGACAGCTTGCCTGTCAAGATGTTGGTTTTGGACAATAACATTTGTAGCATCGGAGCTGTGAATGTGCAGCAAATGTTAGCACATGATGTGAACAACACCTCAGACACAGGACACTAACAGAGGGACTGAGGGCAGGTGCCACGGAATATGCCTCAATACTATTTCATAGTAAATATTCAGAGAGAGACAATTGGCAGCTGACAAACACCAACATCCCAGCCATTCCTGCCTCTAGAAATAGCATTCAAAGTCCTCCCTACTAGCCTGTATGCTATACTTACCATATAATCACAGGTAGGGCTGAAAGCATTTGTGCCACACACATACATTCTAGTGTCGTTCACCGTGTGCAGGGTCCGAATGTAGTTACGGCATTCCACCTGCAACAAGATACAGCCGAGAGAGTGCCAAGGTCAGAGCTTTGTTAGTTCAGCCGCAAAAATACAAACATAGAGATAGATACTCTGCACTAGCTGCATGGAGTCGAGTTGTTGACCACAGGTCAAGGCTGTGTATATGCTTTTTCTTCTCATGCCTGTATTTGGACATTCGGTAAGAAGCCGTGAGCAAGGCACTTCAAAGAGAACTCTGTGTAAAGACTTAAACAGGAAAAAGCACTCGTATATAAATGATTTACAAATGTACAGAGATAAACTGCTTTCAGTCAACAGTCATCCACTTGTTCTGTATCCTCGCACCACAAGTAGAGGTTGACGCACGGTGGAGTGTGTGTGTGTGTGTGAACGTTGTTATTATTTCACAAACCTCAGCATGTTTTCCCTTGTATGTGCACTCTCTCTGTTTCTCCTCGGTAACTCGCCAGTAGGCCTGCATCAACAGAGGAGAAGTGTCTTGTCAAAGCATGCCGAACTAGTGTCTCACCCCACTGGAGGACAGTCTAGCTGTAGCCTGTTTACCCTCACCCAACTCGCTGTTTGCCTAACATGTATACTTAACGCCAAGACTTGTCAGACCACTATAGAAGGGAGCGCACCCTAGCTACGACACTAGTTTGTTTTCAGTTAGGACCGTTACCTGTGGGACAACATTTACTAATGAATCAACAGACAACTGAGTAGAGTCCAACAGAGCCACTATTCATCCAAATGCTTCATGCAAATGTGTACTGGCCAACTATTCTCTAGTCTTATCAAAGCTGTTGTAAAAGGCTGGGTGGTGTAAACACATATTCACCATTTTTACAAAAACTCAAACAAAATAAATGATTGCTGGCATGAAATTAAAGCACGTTATGGGTTACTATGAAAGTTACCAGTCATCTCAAGACCTTTGCTTACAAACTAGCTATACATTTAAAATCATATGTGGTTGTTGAAATATTGACTGATGAATTTCAGCTACCAACTGATACTTAAGCAGCTGGATACTTAAGCAATAAGCCAACATTTTAGAACAGCTATGAGACATTGTTAGGCATGACATGAACGGCCTTGAGTGGCTTATTCCCTTTATGAAATGGCTATAACTCACCACTGTAATAAAAAAAAGAACATGGTCAATAAATCATTTAATTTTAATCTATAATAATTAATAATGATAGTTAATAGTTCTTTTGCCAATCAACACAGTTCTAGCAGCAGTGTGTGTGTTTGCTTTTCAGTTAGCACATTAATATTTAACAGTATAACAGGTGTGTGTGCTTATCAGGTATTTTACAATAGCAAACATGACACTGTTCTTACTGCGGCCTTCCTGACAGAGATGTTGTTGATGTCCAGGGCGTAGATGGCCTCTCTGGCCCCCAGCAGCAGCACACCCAGGTCCTCTCGCATTAGCATGGTGGAGTAGTTCCAGATCCCCTCCTCTCTGAACACCTTCAGCTCGTCTAAACAGGAGACGCATCACATCTGCATTAGTACGCCGTGTTTCTTTTACATTGATTTAGCTGCAGTGGCTCCCAACCGCTGGAAAATTGCTCCCACAGCCAGAAAAATGCAGATGCAATGAAATTTCATCATCTGGCCTTATTTCTCAGCCTGCCCCAAAAAAGCAAGAGCAATTACAAATGGAATATTTGTCTATATATTATGGTATAAATATCCAAAAAAGAACCATTCTTAAACTGCAACACCTGCTTGTACTGATCCTGGCATGGGCCCAGGAAGGAACCAAAATTACCCCCACCCCCCACATCCACAAAAAAAAAAAAACCACTACAGGAAAAACTGGTACAGTGCAGGAAGTATGTGTCATGATGTATACGCCCGCAAACAGTGAGGAAACAGTGAGAGTCAGGCGACTTACTCTGGTAGGAGACGGTCTTTCGTGGAACACAGTAGTGAGCGTTGAGTGCGCTGAATGAAAAAGGGAGGAACAATCCACAGAAAATGCTCAGGGCGCAGAGAAGAGACATGGCTTAGAGTCCAGATGTGTCTAAGTGTGGAAGAGCTGCACAGTCCAGCTCCGCCAACACAGCACCCGATCAGAGACAGAACATGGTCCGAGGCCCCTGCTTGACGATTCAGTCCAGAAGTTTTGTCCGTTGTCCTTTTTCACCCTGTGGTGATGCTGCTGTCCTGGACATGCAGCGCTCTGGCACGGGGCATCGTTGTTTACAAAGAACAGTTCATGAGATTAGGGTGGATGTTCAGCTAGGCCGGTACAGCGCAGCTCAGCTTGGTTCAGTTCAGGTCAGTTCAGTTTGGTTGAGCGATGTGAAATGTGGTGTCTGATGGCTATGTTGGTGTTAGCCTCCAGTGCAGTGCTAATGAGCCGCTGGTGTCCTCTCTGGACGGAGGTGCAGAAGCCATGCTGCCACAGCTAGTGGCGAGGGATGATGGGGGAGAGCTTCTTCATGCTGGTCCACTTCTAGGAAGGATATGAAAATATGTATGAAACACAAGTGAGAACAAGAATAAAGAGATCTTAGATGATCTGTCAGACCTTTTGCCAAGGCAATATGACTCTGCCCCTTGAACTCCTTATTATTGGTTGCTTGTAATCTTGGTAAACTAAAAATTTAAGCTTGTTCTACTGTTGCGCTCACTGTAAGCAGCTCAAGACAACTAAATACCTAAAATGTAAAGATGTAGCGAGAATGACAGAGAGAAGAAAACAAAGGCTCTGAGAAACTGAGGATGGGATTGCAGCATAGAGGAGTGAGCCTTGCTTGCCTGCTGATGCTTTTTGCTTGTAAAAAACACATGCAAACTAGGGGACAAATATAACCTCATATTGTTAACGTCAACAGAGACATCTAGCAACAAAGACACGTACTAAAGTCACAACTGTAAACTTGACAGAGGAAACTAATGTTAAAGTTCAGGAAAGAGTGCCATGCTGCCCGCCACCCCCACTCTCTCTCTTCCTCCTCAACTCTCTCTCTTCCTCCTCAACTCTCTCTCTTCCTGTCCTCCTCCCCGATAAGACCCTGCTTCCTCTGGGCTCAGCGGGGTGCGAGCAGCAGAGGGGATCTGCTCAGGTTTGGGCATGCAGACAGATCAGGATGATAATACACTTCTTCAGCGCTCGAACCCTCCCCTGGGACTCACGCTGAATCAAGACTTTGCAGTTATTCGGCGAGTTTCTTTCTGTTTTGACTGCACAAGCGCCGCAGCTTCATTCAAAATGCATTAAGTGCTACTCTCTCCTGGAATAACACAGACAGTGTGCCTAAGAGCAGACTCACAAAGCAAAAGCTACACTCTTATCTTCTTAGGATATTCACAGCTGAGCTCCAAAGCGCCGCCACCACCACACAGCTAGCACAACAAAACACAGCATAATACATGGAGATGCACTCTTTGAAACACACCACAGAGTCCTCACATGTCGGTATAGAGTCCAAATGACAGCATCCCAAATCTCCCGAGAGACAGCTGGGTGCTAACTCCCCCGTTGCTGCTCCAATTGCCTCTAAACAACCTCAGGTTTGAAAGTGCGTTTTGCAACTAACTGCCATGCTCCCACCTTGTTACTTGACACAGTGGGACGAGCTGCTGCATGTATGGGATTGCTCATTTGTTGGCAGAGCAGGGATACCTTGCATGCTTTACCCCTCAGGCTTTGGGGTGGGGGTGGGGGAGGGGGTAGGTTGAGCACTACAGCTGGTTGGAATGACTGCAGCCTGTTATTCACAGTGTTTGACAGATATTTCCAAACAGTGCAGACAGGCAGGTATGGCTACAATAATAGAACAGGACGCTGCAGTTGTCCCTCTTTTCTCTCCCTTTGTTTTTCTAGGGTCGCACTCACACACTGACATGTGCACATGGGGTTGGGGTGGGAGTGGGGGGTGGGGGTGGGGGTGTGTGTGTGCATAGCTGAAGTTTTTACCCGGCGTACAGCCTGCAGTAGGAGTTGCTAGTCTTGTTGGAGCTGCTTTTCTTATGGATATTGGAACCCTTATGTTTGGTCTGTCAAGTTAATTGCATTTAATGAAACTACAAATAAAAGAGGTTTTCTTATTTACATTTGACTGCACAAAGGACTCAAAATCCTACAGTATGAGTAAGATAATGAAATAGTGCAGCAATCTCTACTCTATTCAAATAAGAGCAAAGTTTCTCACTTCTTCTCAATTCTAGGATCTCAATCTCTCTCTCCCTCTCCCTCTCTCTGTTTTCTCTTTCTTCCAGCTGGAATCACTGCTTTCTTTGAAATCTTAGTTTCCATAATATAATAAACCAGCATCACCTTAGGTGTGCTTTCCACTGAGGCAGAAAGTATGTAACAGGCACAATGGTGTGAAATCCAATGGTGCGTTTCTTTTATAGGGGACCAATGCTTTTTCCAGTACAGCCAGCAAAACCTGCTTAAGGATCAGGTCATTAAACACGCAACTGAGCAAGTTATACAGTTCTGTACAGCTTTACATTGTTCTTTTGTAGAATTATATCAACCACACATCATTAAAGAAATTAATTATTTATGAATGATTTATGAAAATAAAAACAAACATTAATGTAAAGGTCTGCATACCATGAAAAACACTATTAAATACTTTGCTTTTGGCCTACACTTGTTTCTCTTCAAAGTCAACTTGAAGTTTGAAGCACCGGCTGCATTTAAATATAACCATGACAATATCACACATACAGTGTCAGCAAAGAGGAAAAGCTTCCATAAAACCAAAACAGAAACAACACTACACTTCATAACTTAATAAGAAGTTTCTACAGATCTCCACACAGTTGTAGATACAGTTGAGTTCTCATGCACATATCTAATCAGGATAGTCTAAGCAAAAATCCTTAAAAGGTTAGTACTGAGGGGGCTCGGCTTTTGTTTACAGCTAAGCAGCACAATGAGGACTAAAACAGTGTGTCCAAAGGCTGCTCATGCTCTGGCATCATACACTGAAGAAGCTCTGTGGCGATATCTGTAGACACCTAAACCTCTTGAAGCATGAAGATATTTATAGACCGCACTGGTGCCTCGACAATATCTAGCAGCACTGGCTACTCACAACAACTTAGTGTACCGTACAAAGCAAAAAAAAAAAATCTGAAAAAAAACCTGCACAGACAAGCACGGCTTTGTCATCAGCATGAGTCACAGCAGATCCAAATCCAAAAAGTGTGTGAACAGCCACACAGCTGGAGTGGGTGGTATGGCTCTGGGCTACGATGTAGGCTACCTCTTCATCTGAACCCAGTCCAAAATGTGTGACTGCACCGCTCTGTGCAGCGGAACGGGCGAGGCCTCCTGCTTCTGTAACTGATTAACCAGAGTGGCAGACTGAGAGGAGTTAATGAGCTGACTAACTGGGCAGCTAGTTGGATGACTGATTGAGTGCCTGGCTGGTGGGCTGAATGGTATCTGCCTGTTTTCCTGCCTGTCTGTCTGTGGGACGTAAGCTGAGCAGCACTCTGGCCGGCCGGCCGGCCGCTGAGCGGGGCGGCCGGCTGTGACACAGTGTTCCATCACAGGGGCCTGAACAGGAAACCGGTTGTGGGAGGGTGTTCACCTTTGACACTCCTTGTGTCACAGACACTGTTGTGAAACAGTCGCTGGAAAACACACCCCAGTTCAGCACCAGGTTATGTTTTTGCTAGCTCAGATGGCTAAAACAAATCATTCTTTTATCATAATGACAGTGGCCTGCCAGCTTTTGTTTTGATGTGCAAGAGAGTTGTAATTAGCTGAAAACAATACTTCAAAACATGCTGTGTGTATGGTTTTCAAGCCAGCTAAGGCAGGTATCATTACAGCTAATCTAATTACCTACTGGGAGTATGACCGATTAATGCAAATAAAGATAAGACATTTTACAAATGAGAATACATACACCCTGCTCTGACAAATTAAGTGTCATCGATGAGACATGTCTGGTTACGTGACACACACACGCACACACACACACACACATACACATACACATACACACACATATGGGCAAGTCCCAGCAGGAGCTGGGACTTGCCCATTTCAAGGGAAAATATGAACACCTTAAAATCAGCCTGCTCTGCCTGGCTCCTCCTGATTGTGACAAGTTCGCTGACAGATGGGAACACCAAGCTGGAAACAGAGCGTGTTCAGAAAACAAAACAGTGACTTTGATTAAATTTGATTTTGATTAAAACAGAAAACCATTTCAACTAAAGCTGAATACAAGTGGGCATATTAATGATCCTGAAACTGACTGAAGCCATTTCATTCAACTTTGCAAAGTTGATACCAAGACCACCAGTGTATAATACAAAACACTTTCATCCAGTAATTGGCTGCTGGATGCTTTTCTCCACACCAGAGCAATAGGTCTCTTGCCTCATCTGGATATACCAAATCTTATATAGTTGCCTGCATGTGAATACAGAAGCTTAAAAGTACCATACAGCCTATATATACCATACATAGCCATAAAAGCTCTGAATGAATAAAACTACTCAGTTGGTGTCATGTATTTTCTACACAAAGCTTTTCTGCTCTGACCATTCACCATTTTGTTTCCTGCTCTGATTCTGCAGACTCTTAATTTATCAAGCCTCTCAAAGTTAACCACTGATCAATTTTAAAGCTGACTTGATCATGACCTCAGACACAAAACTGATTTATGATTGGTGCTCTTGCAACATCGAGCAAACCCCTCATTCGAAGGGAAGAGAAGGTCCATGTTCATTTACGTAACATAAAGGAAATGTGCATCAACACCAGCTCAGACCACAGAATGCAAGTGTCTTATTTGTGGCCTTGCACTGTGCAGCATGCCTTGACACTGTGTGACCCCACTGAGCAAGAGCAGCATAGCTAAAATTGGGCAATCCCCTGGGCAAGTGCAGTGACAGCGCTGAGCCTCCACTCCCTAAGAGTCACACATCATGTGCTCATGTACCTCAAAACTGTACGCCATTACATGTTGCAATGCTTAGTCAGAGAAAGTCCCATTAAATACAATCATCTCCAAAATACACACAAAATGAAAAAACAAGCCAATTCTACATTTTCAATTGTTTTCTTTTTGTGGACTATTTATGTTGCAAGAGATTTTTTAGCAATGTTTGGTTAAAGAAAATTCCATTAAATTCAGACAAAATGAAAAACTAAGCCAATTCTATATTTTTATAGGTGGTTGTTTACTTTTGTGGTCAATTTATCTAATAAGAGATTTTTAAACATTTAGTTTCACAGGCATGTATGAAGTCTCCCGTTCAACATAAAAGTTCATTGGTTTTCAAAGGAGGAAACCTGTCTGTATAACCTGCCCTTTTTAAATTCAGTTTAGCTCATACGGTCCAACTGTGTTATTCTAAATATTAGGCGACATATTTACAACTTAAGAGCTCTCCTGAAACTATTTTTTTGCAAGTACACACTGCTCAAGCCTGAGCATTATTGGAGATAAGCGAGATCTCCTCCAGTGTTATTAACACCATCTCCAGTGGTTAGAGGTTATAGGCTACTGCTGAATATGCAATATGCAGACTCAACGCATATACAGCAGCGCTCAGCCAGTCTCTCAGCTGCTATTATTAGATTAGGATCTCCTATAATCTTAGATAAGACTGAGAATTTACAGTTGGCTGTCTGTGCGCCTATCAGCCCCACAGGTTGCCAATCCAATTCCCCACAGCCTGAGCTCCGTGGTAAAGCCTGTGGGACAAGCGCTCATCCCGCACAAACAACACAAGCCACAACACCTCCTGTCGAGATCAAACTTGTTACTTACCGAGAGTTGGAACGTCAGCGTCTACATTAGAAATCGATAAAAAAAATTATAGACATATATATATACTTTCCCCCCCCCGTCTCGGGTCCGGCTTGGTGTTTACTGCTCCACCTGTAACGTCCACAGATCTAATTCCTGCAGGGAGCTATAATCTGCTCCACAGCAGTAGGCAGTACCTGGCTGGGAGAGCCGATCATGTGACGTTTGATTGGACAATTCTTCAAAAGCCCTCCTTTCCGTTATCAGGCAGCTGGAACTACAAAACCATTTTATTTTTCCTGTTTGGACAGTTTTTTTGTTGTTGTTGTTGTTGTTTTTTGAATTTGTATCTATTGATTCCCCATGCTTTATTTATGCATAATCAAATTGTGATGTTATTACAGTATCCCTAGATAGAAAGAAAAAGAAAGAAAAAGAACTGTAGTAATCGTATAAAAAATTACAATTATATTTCAGGCTACAAATAGTACAGCAAAACTACAAACTATACATTCTACATGGTAACAATTAATATACAATTTAAGAGCAAGCACACCACTGATAAACAATTTCTACATTTCAGATTCCAGCAAAATTCAAGCATACACAAAATAACAAATTTGCCACATTTTACTATACTTCTATACAGTGGGTAGAATATTCAAATGTTATCAGGTGTTTAAAAGATGCAGTCAAACAGTTTTGTCCCCAGTTTTCGAACAGTACATGCCATCTAGTGGATCAAAATGGAGTAAAGCAACTTTCAAGACTGACAAGCCTATTGCCTAAGATACTGCTGTGTAGAGAAGAAACAGCATGTCCAGCACAAACATAGTCCCAGTCCTAAAAACAAACGAACAAAAAAACACTTTAAATTGAGTTTTCTTTTGAATGTGTCATATTATCTCAGTTTTCCCTGCAGCTGAGAGGCGTTGAGTTCAGTGACTGGTGAGATCCACACACTGTTTATGGTTTAGGGCTCCATTTGCCCTCCTGTCTCCTGGCAGGACTCGGGGTGCGAAGGGTTTTAGGAGGGGGATTGGTCTTCAGGTTGTCCAGCTGCATCCCAGGACGGGGCGAAGGCTGTTTGCTGACATCTCTCACTGGATGTGTGTTTGCATAGATAGGACACTCCATACCTAAATTGAAAAGTAGAAAAAAAATGAAACAGTAATTTGGTTAGCGACTAAAGCTCACAACGCTGCCTGTGGTGTGTGGATGATGGTCTCCTTGTCTTGTGGGCCTGCTGTCGAAATGAAGATCTTTGCACATCTTGACTTTAACCATACAAAAGCGAGCGCAGACAGTCTTTTGGCCTACATCGCATCTGCTCCCCCGCTGTGTTGTTAAACCACACACACCACTTGCTTTCTCAGTATGTATTCACAGGCCACGAGATGGGCAAGCGTACCTGCAAACCCATGAACACTGCTTCCTCCCTCTTTATCTTGCTGTCTCACACACACACACACGCACACACACCCACACACACAAAATCTGTTAGTCTTGCTTTGCCTCTTTCTGTTTTTCTATTTGATTCTAATCAGTCTCAGACTAACAGCTTTCTTTCAATGCAGATTTGAACTGGATGGGACTTTTAGACCATGACATTGTCTGTGAAATCAGCCAAATATGTTTTTTTGTCCCTTGCTTTCTTTCTCTCTGAACTAATTCATCACAGTTTTGCGCTTTTCTTTCAGCTAGATACCTTTCTTGTATGCAGAGTAGACCAGTGGTTCTAAACGTTGGGTCCGGGGACCACCAGGGGTCCTTGAGAGGGTTCCAGGGGGTCCCACAGCAAATTGATGAATTGTTAAACTTCATTATTATTTCATTTACAAGAAGCTAAAACTATTAGAGAGTGTTTACATAGTTTCACTGTTATCTCTCTACCTACAATACAGATAGTCATTGAATTCTGGACAAAATCATATCTAACAATAAAAATATTCTCAGATTTGGGTCAGAGAAGAAAGATCTCATCAAATGGGGGTCCGTGGCCCTAATGTGGACTAAATTATGGGTCCATGATATGAAAAAGGTAGAGAATCACTGGATTAGACTGACAGTGTCTAAACCTTCAAACTGAAAAGAAAGACTGGTACCTCTGCTCCTGCGTCTTCTCCTTCTCAGTGTGACACAGATGGCCACTTTTAGTGCAATCAGGATGAGACTTGACACCCCCAACACAAACCAAAACCTCCAGTCCTGAAGCAGACCTCCGTCTGTAGGAGGGACAGGTTCTGTGGAAGAGAGAAAATAGCTTTGTTTGTCTTGAAATGTGACTTCTAGTTATCAAGAACTGGTAACACTTTACAATGGTTTACTAACCTGTGTATTAACCTACGGAAAAGTATTGTATGCACACAGTTATACACAATAATACTGTGTTAGTACTGTGTTAGTACAGCCTGCTATTTACTACACAAAACTTTATCACAATTTAATTTCATTTTAGGTACATACACAGCATTAATGTGCACTTAAAATACTTCTCCACAAGTTATACATAGACTAACGCACATGAATAAGGCCATTGTAAAATAAAGTGTTGTTGGATAGTTTACTATGTAGTAATTTTAAACATGCACAGCAACATCGTCAGTGTTAATTGACCTCTGAGAGTGTAAGAATCAACGCTGTGCCGGTGTTTGTATAAGTCCACACACATCAGAGTTCATTTAACACTTCTACATAGTTTTGACCGCTTTCACAGCTCTGTGAGTGGACAAACAACTCTCCAATCAATACTTGGCAACTCCAAGTAACTGTCATTGAAATATCAAGAGATATCAACGCATATTAACACTGGAAAATTTGCTGTGTGTGCTTTGAGTTAGGATTTAAGAAGTTCTTTCAGATTGCATTGGGTCCTAAAAGTGCATGGTGTATGCTTGCACATGAGCACTGGGTATGCGTACACACACACACACACACTCTCTCTCTCACACACACACACACACACACACATATGCGCATACACACATACACAAACACACCTTGTGTAGCTGTCACTAAAGCATTGGTTGTACGCTGCATTTCGCTTTCCGCTGTTATGGACAAAAAAAAGTGCTTTATGAAGTATTCCTGTATTCATAGAAAGCCATAATATTTACAGTATTTATACAGTCATAATAGGCTTACAAGTTACAAGTAATACTTACGAATAACTACTACTTGTGTTCCATTGCTAAAAGCGTGTTTATACATGGGAATCTCTATTGTGACTTCGCAAAAGTACCATCCACTGTTATTGTATACAACGTTTGATAAAGTGAAATTGGAAGTAATTTCAGCATCTCCCCCTTGATCCTGCTTCACAGATTTGTTATAGACCTCAGTGGACAGTTTGTGAGAGCAGATTTCTGAGGATCCATTTGGGTTAAAACACCAGTTCACCCTAACTTTAGACCCTGCCTTAAAACTGCAGCCCAGAGTCAGAGAGGAACCAAGAGGAACTTCCACTCTCCCTGATGGTTCATCCAGAATCAGCAGATGTGGAGCTGACATCGGCATGGCCGTTACTGTCGTTGTAGAAAGAAAGAAAGAAAGAAAGAAAGAAAGAGAGGCAGAGATGAAGCCGGAGGCGTAGGTGAATTCAAATGCTTGACAGACATATTACATAGCAACAATCAAAACATTACTATAAAAGATAAATTGAATTTCACACTTTGTTTATTTTGCAGTATCTATTCAGCAGTAACTACATAGAAACAAATGCTTTTCTTTCCAAAATAGCTCCATATACATTTCCTCTGCTTTCCGCCTGGCTCAGTTGACATTTCAGTCTGTTCATTCATTCACTTTATCTAACAACATCATATAAAATCTGTATGGCTTTACAGCCAGTGCAGCGCTTTCTTTTGTTCAGCTCAATATCGAGGTAAGCGTCCTACCTGTCAGCAGCACCAGAGTTGAGAGTTTCAGCCACATTTCCATTCTACCGTGTCAGAGGTGGTCGCACGCTTATACTCATTCTGTCTCTGCTGCCTCCCTGCCTCTCTGAAGATGTGACAGAGTTAGAGGAAAAACTGTGTGGGGGTGGGAGGAGGGGTTTACCATGTACTGTGAGAAAAAGCACAGAGTCAGGTCGACCGAGGGGACTATGGTGGAGTTTGCAAAAACAACTGAAGATGGAAATTAATATGCTCTAAAAAAAAAACAAAAAAAAAACAAAGAACCTCCCTGCCCGCCTGCCTGCCTGCCTGCACACACACACACACACAGAAATGATTCATACATTTCTGTACAGTATGTGCTACATAAGGAGGTCAGAGCACAACCCAAAGTCGATTGCTAAATGCTTTACCTGCTTTACCTGTATAAGAATTAGTTTCTAAACATGTGCTGCACATGTTTGTTGTTGTAGACACTTTATGTACACTACCAGTCAAAAGTTTGGATTGAATGTACTATGTTTTTCATTCTCTTAAAGCTGTTTCGATCTGAAGTCTTATGCTTAAAAATGCTTGAAATTTGTTTCTTAGACAAATATAAATAGTGAAGTTGATCCTATGTATGAATTTCTTTCCAAAGCCTTTGCCTTTCCATCAAGGCAAAGGGCGGCTCCTTTAAAGAATCTAAAATATAAGATAGTTTTGATTTGTTTGACACTTTTTTGGTCACTGCATAATTCCCATTTGTGTTATTTCATAGTTCTGATGTCTTTACTATTATTCTAAAATGTGAAAAATAGTAAGAAATTAAGAAAAATGTGTGTATCCAAAGTTTTGACTGGTGCTGTATTTTGATGGCAGACAGTAGCAGTGATCCCCTGTGTGTGGGCATGGTGAAGTGAGTGTGGTCAAATAGAAAATGTGGCACACAAGCACAATATAGGGGTTTCCGAGCCCTCTGTGGGTTTTGGTGCAAGGGTGCTAAAACACATTTCACCTTGCTCCCACAGCGCTCTACTAGAATGTGAGTTTGGCTTCCTGTGACAAAACACAACTAAGTCTAAACAGGCATATGAACCTTCTCATTACAATCTCCGACCACAATCTTCTAGAAAATTGCTTTAAAGAAAACGAAAGCAATAAAAGGAATTGTTGCAAGTCTTGTCATGGAAGAGAACCGCAATGCTTACAGAAATGCTGTGAAAACACAAATGCCTACAACTTCCCGTTTTGAGTTCATGACATTTTACAGTATAGCTGTTTGAATCAAAACACTGAATCTAGACTCACACCTGCATTCATACTCTAAGTAAAAGGATGCAACATGGTAGTAAGTGAGAAGAGCATTCTGCATCTTGTCAACTCATGAAAATGAACCAAATGAAAAGAGGTTACAAAGAAAAACAAGGTATAAGCAGGGGTTGTGTAACTTCTGAAACCTCAACCAAGATTAGGACCTTGTTCATTCTACTGAGACCGGAAGTAGGTCCTGCCAACCTGTTGGTGAAGAAAAGTGTAGCCTCAATTTGGTTTTGTGACAGAGGTTTGCACAGAAGGAGGTTTGGCAAACATCTACATTTTTTTTTTATTAAAACTGAAGATACCATAGTTTTCCTTTCTTACACTACTGGTGAAATAAAATGTAGGCCTACAGAAATTGAGCCAATGGCCCCTACAAAAATGTGGTCTTATGCTGCCTTCAAATGCTCAAGAGTCTTGAGTTCAGTTGTATCTGTAACTTGTTGCACATTCAAGTGCTTTTGGTCGGAAGAACAATTTGGACCCTGCAGCAAACTTAGCTTTTTGGTGGCTGTTGTTTTATTTTAGAAATCATAAGCGACACAGAGCTTCTTTGTGCTGCAGCAACAGAATAAAGGCATCCATGTAATTGTGTGTTTTAATTAATCTAATTTAAACAACAATTACAAGTAATAATCTAATCTAATTTGCCAGTTGCCATTAGCATACATACAACATTTTCTTATACATCTTTTGTCATAGCCTAATATGAATAAACTCTAAATTCTATTTGCAGTGGTTACATATAATTGTAAATCAATAACATATAATAATACATACATACATACTTTTTTTTTTTTTACTATCAATAGACCAGAATAGAGTTGCTGTCATGACATTTTGATCCTACCTATGTTAACCAGTTGCTCCACCCTCCCAAATAAGTGAAGCCATGCTAACAGAAATGGCACAGGATGAAGTTATCATATGTCTAATCAAATTCATCATTCTTAATCTTTATATAGATATATATATATATAGATATATAGCTAACAACTATGGTGCTGCACAAAGCCAGTACAGGATGTTCTGCACTTTCAAAAGAAAGGTGTTGGGTCAGAAATAGATCCTGCCATCTCACTCACAGCTAGCAAACTAGGAGACAGTGTATGCGGTTAAAGGGGGACACTCGGGTCATGCACTAATGCATGAGCAATTTTCTTTGTGGCTTCAAAACTGATCAAAATTCACCTTAACAAGTAAAGAAATCCATAATAGTGGAAACCTCTAAAGCAAATAGTCAATGTTAGCCTCAGATGTAATTGGAGCCAATCATGTTACACCCTTTAGTCTGACAGGGGATTGTCTGTTGTTGACATGGCTTCCATGGTCTCTCTGCCCCCAAAATGTCACATTTCGGGAATTTGGCAATTTTTATAGATATTCCCAAGTTGTTTATATGAGCCCATTGCCAGCGTGTGTAGATATTTAAGCCCGGGGGGGGGGGGGAGATGGTTTTCATAATAGTGTAACAGTGTTGTTGTTTTTATTCACAATTATACTCCAAACATTTCTCTCTAGCCTGGGATACGTTACAATGTACTTATTCCTTCCAATCTGACACACTATGACCTCCAGATTTAGTGAAACTTTTTGATATAAAAACATGTTATTTGTTATTTTTGTACTCAAAGGCCTTCTATTTTATATTACTGTTCAGGATAATGTAATAAACTACATTTACAAAACAAAAGAAAATATCTACTTTCCCAGTTGTAGGCTAATTACCACTTTGATGGGTCATTCGAGTGCTCCAACACGTAATTGCAATACTTCCGACGGCACCTGAAGGCACCATTACACACACAGAAACATCAACACCCACAATCCTCCTCTGCCGCATGCGTACAGCGCACTACGGCCCAAGGCGTTGGTGTACGAAGATGCATTGCACTCCAGCAGCATCAGTACCAGCTCAGTGGTGCAAATAAGCCAAAACCGGGCGACGGAGGAAAATAGCGACTGTGTTTCCAGTTTGTGCGGCGCTGGAGCTTCGGAGCGGCGGGATGGGAGACCAGAAGGTGAGCCCGGGCCGGGGGAACAGGTGTCTCTGATGGGGACCGCCGTCTCGGGGCGTAGCTATACAAAGAAAGGAGGGGAGTAGTAGCGGAATAGTACGGGACTTTGTGGATGCCGTGGACACTTGCCTTTCAAAGTCGTTTCATATCAAAGTCGTTTGTCCTGTTAGCGGTGAGGTAATGAATTAAATAATGGCGCGAAGTCTTGAAAAGTCCTCGTCTTCGAGTGTAAGGAACCTGCCATTTTGACGGTTGTCCAGGTTACAACAGCGATAAAAACTGCGCCCGGCCTCGACTGATCCCAATTAAGATTGGTCCGGATTGGAAACGGGCTAGCTGGTCTCTACAGTAGGGTTTTATTTTAAAGGGATAGTCAGTCTATCTAATGCAGGCTTTCGATGAGGCAGACTTGGCTATCGGGATCGGGGATGGACCGGTTATCACCGACGGGGGCCTTGGCGCAGCTTCTCTCGCTTCAAGGAGCATTACAACCCCTCTGTATGAACTAGTGGGCTTCCACTGTGGGATAGTCAGGCCAAAACATGTCGGGACTGGCGTCGTATCAGAGGTTTGATTCGTGTAATAAGCGACTTGGTGTGTCATGGTCTTTGTGGACGGGTCTCCATGGTGGTGGAGCCGCATTATTAAATTATACATGCGCATCCTTCCGCCCATGAAGTGTCCTCCCTCCCTGCACTCAGAGGGCCGGTTGAACCAACTCAGAGATGCAGTAGATCAGTTTGCTTCCTCGCAGACAACCATCCAGTCTAAAGACAAATGTTCAGCCATGTGCCATGGAGGGCTGAGAGTCTGCAACCAAACACAACACCAGCTGATTCCACTGATTAGTTCCTCCTCTCTGGTTGAATGTGTGTTAATCAATGAACTCATCTGATGTGATCTT
Source organism: Centroberyx gerrardi (assembly GCF_048128805.1). Classification (NCBI taxonomy): domain Eukaryota; kingdom Metazoa; phylum Chordata; class Actinopteri; order Beryciformes; family Berycidae; genus Centroberyx; species Centroberyx gerrardi. The sequence continues at coordinate 14,817,668 of NC_136005.1, read as the reverse complement.
TGGTTTGAATGAAATCCGGCATACTCTGACCTCTGCATGACACATGGTTTGAGGTCACTGATGTAGAATATTATACTGTTTACTCTTTGCTTATTCTGTATAGAAGTGTCAGGTGTTGTCTTAATCTACTCAAGTGTAGCAAAAGCAGGATAAAAGAAGTAAGATGTTGTGTGTTTGTGTGTGTGTGTGTGTGTGTGTTCCAGGAATCTCTGCGTAAAATCACCAACACGCTGGCCTTGAAGAATGACGAGATCACAAACTTCATCTGCAGTCTCAAACAGAGCCTCGACAACTTGGAGGTACATGTGCACACGTGGCTGAAATGTAATCTTGTTAGGTTTATTCCAGTCAGCAAATGAGATGAGCTTCATTTCCCCCTCTGTGGGTGTATTCATCTAACCCGTCTAACTGTGTTGGGGGTGTTTACTGTGTTAACTCAGTTTTGTGTTTGACGCCAGGTGAACTCGAGCCGAGTCCAGGAGGACCTGGAGTCCGAGTTCAGTTCCCTCCACTCTGTGCTGGATGAGCTGAAGGAAAGCATGATGACGCGCATCAAACAGGAGAGGGCCAGCCGCACATATGAGCTGCAGGTAGCTGCTGTTGCTTCAGCGTCTCTTTTAACCCGCAAAATGACAGCAAATGTATTTTAGCTTGAACAACTGTAATCGTTAAAGATAGGATTTTTACATTCATCCAGTCAAGATTTTTGTCACGTTTCATCATATTTTCTCTAATTTCTAACCTTTAAACCTCAACTATTCCAGCTGTTGTGGGTATTTTAAGTCGATAGGCAAGTCGGAGTGACATTGACATGTTATCAGTATATAATATGGAATGTAGGGGTGTTTCAGGTCAAAATGTCATTGTGACAGTATCTTTATCGCTGAATGAATGATGCATTTTTGTTGCAATAACCACAAAATGTCATGCTTCATATTTCTGCAAGACGCATTACTCGTCGTGCCCACTGTGTTTATGTGTACTTGGTATTTTGCCAATATGGCAATTATATAAGTGAAGAGATTGGTTCAAAAATGTGATATCCACCATTTGGAGGAAGAAAGTATTTACTCTCACTAAATGATTGACGGCTGACAAAATGATGCGTTTTTATAGACTAGGTCCTCTGTATTTCAGAGATCTTCATTATGAACTTCATGTAATGATTTTTTTTCTTCTCAAAATGGATATGTAGTGTTTGGAAATTAACTCTTAATATATTCCTGGCATCAAATAGGCTTACAACTCAGAATTGAGTGTTGTTTTCAGTTGTGTCGCCATTGCTTTTAAAGTTATGTCACCAAATAGTTGATTTCAAGGTGATTTGTGTTACTTGTTTTTACAGCAATCAGCTCCCAATCAGCTGTACTGAAATACAGTATTATTTTAGTACTGTTCAGGTCAAATACCAGTGACCTCTATTTTATTCTCAAGGTACTCCATTCCACCTATCTTTGTTTATGACTGTCTTGCTCTTTGGTACATGCATCGAAGCCTCAGGACCAAGCCATGACTCTCAAATGATGCAGCAAGCTCCGCAGCCGCCACAGAGAACATAATAGTCCCATTATGCTACAGGCGAATACGTAAGACGTTCCAGATCGACTCTTTTTGACTCTTACTCATCCTGGTATTTTCCTCAGAGTCAGCTGAGCGCCTGCTCCAAAGCCCTGGAGAGCTCAGAGGAGCTGATGGAGCTCGCCAACCAGACGCTCTGCTCCTCCGAGACGGACGGTTTCACACAGGTAACCGGCCGGCTCGTAACGCTGCTGCAGCGTTCCCCCTGCTCGCTGTTTTGTAACCGAAGTTTTGATGAACGCCGGTGGATTCCAGTGTCCATATATATGATTTTAATTGTTCCTTCTTGTGGTGTCTTACTACCAGCACAATTATTTTAACACAAACACCAGCGGCTTTGCGTTGTAAGTGTTTAATTACAACATGATGGAGCCACAACTCAGTTTTCTCTTCGCTCCGTATCTCTTCTCTCCTCCTTTCTCCTTTTTCCTTTCCCCCTCTGCTTCTCCTCTCCAGGCGGCCAAAGACATTAAGGATAGGTATAGTACTCGGCTATCCATTGCTTCTCTTTTTTTTTTTTCCCTGTAGCATCCTTTTAACCATCTCATAATGTAGCGTGCATGCTTTCAAACAAGTAGTCACCGCACCCGTTTCTTAAACAAAAAGCACAATGGAAAGTTTTCCACTCGAGCCTTTTGTCTTTGTGTTTCCCACTGTCTTCTCAAGTCTGTACCATCCTGTGTCAACCCTTCCCTGTTTGTATGCCGTTCCCTCTCTAGCTCAGCTTTTACGTGTTGATCAGGGTGGCGTGTTGAGTGGTAGTAACATAAGTGTACTTAGTGGACTCTAGTGGCCTGTAGCTAGTGAACAGTATTAGAAGTACCAACTGCTGCCTTCACAGTTCTGCCTCTGATTCAGTTGAATAATGGATCATGCTCGTTTCCACCCTGTGTGTTTGTGTTTTTGTGTGTCTCTTTTGTTTGCAGCGTGACAATGGCTCCAGCCTTCCGCCTCTCCCTGAAGGCCAAAGCCAGTGACAACATGAGTCACTTGATGGTGGATTTCAGCCAGGAGAGAGAGATGCTGCAGGGCATCAAGTTTCTCCCAGGTCTGGTTCACTTTCGAAATAAAGAAACAGAGCTAGAAAGGGAGAGTTGCAGGCTGTGACTGTGTTGCAGTACTTGCAACCAGCGTCCAAAATGAACACTCGCCAAATGCCAGTAAATATTGTCTTTGGTGGATAAATCGGTAAATGTCACCCGCCACACTGGCCGCTAACTTTGTGAGGCAATAACATTTGAATGCCTTGGTTTGTACAGCCATTGCCCGTTCTCAAACTTTGGGTTTGGGTTAAACACTCTGATTGTCAGTAAATCAAATCAGAGCAAAACCGTGGCTCTGTATCAAACAGGCTGCTGATTGGCTACGTGTTTCACTGAAACACCAAACTCCTAACTAGCAAATGTTAGTGGAAAATTAACATTATTCCCACGTGGTGAATCGCTTCATGATGAAATATAAACTTTGTGTGAGTGAGTGAGCAACTTTTAAATTAAAACAATCTGCTCCCGTCTCTTGATTGAATATTTCACTCAGTACCTGATTTAATAAGGAGCTAGTATTGAAAATGGGTAGGGTGACATATTTCTATGAAGAATGTACTGTATATTCATTATTTTGGCTGCTAAAAGAAATTTCTTGGCAGGTAATTTTGTTTTTTACTTTACCAGGCCTTGGTAGTTGAGCCAAAAAGTTGATTTTGGCTCTGCTTGCAGCAGACAGAAGTGCTGCGGCAGAAGCTGAGAAACCATCTCCCCTCTCTTTCCTCCAGTGCCAGCCACTCCAGAGATCCAACTTTCGGAGTGCCAGGTGTGTGACAATACAATCTCTGTACTTTGGACCTTACCGGAGCTTGACAGCAAGATAGACCACTACATACTGGAGCATCGACGCACAAACCATGAGGGTCCGCCGCGCATCAGGGAGGACTATCCCTGGATGGTGGTGGAGGGGATACGAGAAATGGAGCACACACTCACAGGTAGGAAGAGAACTGTCAGGGGAGATTTGGCAGTTGATGCAAAACTATGATGAAGCTGAATTAACTTTTGTGTCTTTATTATCAGGCCTGCGCTTTGACACCCGGTACATGACGTTCAGAGTGAGGGCGTGTAACAAGGCCGTGGCAGGAGAGTTTTCTGAGCCTGTTACACTAGAAACACATGGTGAGAATACTGTGGAATAACGGCTGAACCATTCATAGGGGAAATAATTACTGAGGATGTTTACTAGCAGGATTATCAGGCTGTAATAGTACAGTAGGAACAACAATGCATGAAAGTCTTTTGAGTTCCTTGTTCATAAGTATGTGACTTTATTGTGAACGTTGCTGTCGGGTGAAAACCTTGTATCTCCAAAATATCAATTTTTCAGGAACTATGAAAAACAGGCTTGTTTTTAGATTGACCTCAATGCATTTTTATCCAGTGGGATCTGAAAAGGTTTCAAAAGAACACAGAATTTTCTCAACCCATAGAAGAGCATGTAATCGTTCAAATTCAAGTTAACCTGACTAACGTTGGAGTTATGTGGTTTTCACATTAACAGCCATATATTTCTCAGTTTTCAGTATGTTAATCTAAAGCCTGTCTCCTCTTCTGCCTGCAGCCTTCCTGTTCAAACTGGACTCTGGTTCATCCCACCAGAACCTGAAGGTGGAGGACCTGAGTGTGGAGTGGGACAGCAGTGGAGGGAAGATACAGGACATCCGCAAGGAGAAGAACAGAACCAACTCCCCTCTGCACTCCCCGGCCAGGTCTGTATGAGTGTAAACTGGGGTGTCTTTGTAACACTTTATAAGGCCTGTGGTCTTTAATAATATGGATCTTTGTACAGTCAGACATTGTCTACCATCTATGTATCTCATCTGTTACCAGGTCAGCCCTGATGTCGCCTAAGAGAGCGCCGACTGCCCGGATCGGCAGAGACCGGTTTACAGCCGAGTCCTACACAGTGTTGGGTGAGCATACACACTGTTACACACTGTTACCAAAAACAGTCTACCTTAATACACACAGTGCAGATTGGAGTTTTAGTTATATAAACATTTCTCGAAAACAGAGCTGCTCTGGAGATTGGTTGAGTTAAAGACCTCAACAGGTAGAGCCAAAGAAACTGTTTTTGTGGCAAAGTAGCTTTAGGGGTAAGAGAGGAGGAAGCTAATATTACAAAACCCAGCACTCTTGCTACTAACTGAAAAAAATCCAGTCTAGTAATACTTAGTTATCTAGTTAGCATAACTGACCTTCCAACTTTAAACTAGCCATGCTAGCCTGTAGCTATCTAGGTAAGCTAGTTAGCTAGCCTGCTCATCTTCCAAGATCATGAATGCCATGGCTAACACTGTGGTTCTTTGGCTTCACCTATTCATGTATAATTCAACCAATAAGATTATAGGAAGCCAGAGTTGACGTCATCCCCACCCAGCTCTGGTTCACTCCTGTCTATATTCAATACATTGCAGATTATATGATAAACCAACTAATAAACTATACGGTTCCCATTCTGAAATATGACTAAAGTGATATTTGTTCCTCGGCCTGATTTCAGTGGAATTCAGTCGATAGAACTTATGATTAAATGTATTTACATTTACCACACTAGACTACCCAGCAGCCTTTCGATAAGAACAAGGCATAACATTCTAGTTTGGAATGTCCCAAATACGTAGCGGAGAACTTTCCATGCAAATCTAACATGTCAATGACAATCGCTCATTTGAAATCCTTTGGCGATAAAGCAAAACAAGACATCACTCAGCTTGCTAGTAACCCTACCAGCTAACGTTGCACCATGGAACTTTTATAGCTAGCGATAGTCATGGTCTTTAGCTAGTGTATATTGTCACCCACCAGAACAAAGGTGCAATAATTTTGGTACGCTGCTTATGGTGAAACGAGGGAAATGTAGTACCGTAACTGCACTTAGTAGTACACAGTCTTGTACCTAAGCCTTTTCCCTACAAAAATGTGTGCGTCTTGTAATTGCTTATGTACCTGTAGGTGCCAGAAGACAATTTTCAACACAATCGATTGCTGTGTTTAGTTGATGTAAGACGTGAGATGTGTTCCCGCCATGTCTATGGAAAATTGTGCTAGCCACCTAGTGCCAGTGGGGCAGTCTTGGTTAACTTACACTTCAACTCCGTATGTCTGCCTCAAATAAATGTTTATGTAGCTAAAACTCCAATCTGCACACTGACATGTATCTCAAACATTTCAAGAAACGGTGCAATATTGTAACTCCAGACACGTACATATATATTTGAGGAAAATGTGTTCTCCCTTGCAAAACCCCAGCTGACACCATGATCGACGCCGGCCAGCAGTACTGGGAGGTGCGGTTTGACAAGGAGAGCAAGGCCTTCGCCGTGGGCGTAGCCCTGCGCAGCCTGGGTCGATTTGACCAGCTGGGGAAAAGCAGCGCTTCCTGGTGCATCCATCTGAACAACTGGCTACAGCAGAGCCTCACAGCCAAGCACAACAACAAGGCTCGAACCCTGGACTGCCCAATCCCAGACCGTATAGGAATCTACTGCAACTATGAGGAGGGTAAGATGGATAGAGTCAGTGCTTGAATGATCACAGATCAGCAGTTTTGGTCCATTGAAAAGCTTTGTAATGTTTGAATTGGGGCTGAAATCATCAGTATTTCTCAAAAGTTGCACACACATCCAATTTTCTGGGTACTTTTTCTGGGCAAAGACAAAACTGCAGATATTCAAAAGTGTTCCTGTGAACAGTATTACTTGACAAAAATGTATTACAGATGATCAAGCAATGTTTCGACTTGAGTAGGTTTTTGTCAGGGGACAGTTAAGGTCAAAATGTTGTTTGTTTGTTTGTCTTTAATAAGTCTTTGTGGAGCAGTAATGATGTGGTTAAGCCTACTTTTGAATATTTTTGTTCTGTTTTGTTTTATTCTCAGAATATACAGTAAATATGTATGATTCGCCTCCTTATTTCCCTCCAGGCACACTGTCCTTCTACAACGCCAAAACCAAGCTGCTGATGCACACCTTCAGAGCCAAGTTCCAGCAGCCAATCATACCAGCCTTCATGGTGAGAAATTATTCTAAATGTTTTCAAATAACTTCTATGTTATCTAAAGGAATGCCCTGTTATGTTATGTTATGTTTACTGATAATCTGCTGCCCCCTGCAGGTGTGGAACGGTAGTTTCTCTGTTCAGACGGGCCTGCAGGTTCCCAGTGTGGTAAACAGCGGCCAGAGGAAGAACAGTGGCACCAGCAGCTCCAACGCCAGCCTCACTTAGTCCCATCCACCCAGCCAGCTGGACGCCTGCCCAGCTCTGCCCAGCCACAGTCACCTGCTGCAGAACATTACCTCTCTGCCCTGGCTGCGGCCAAAGCCATATCATGGAAGAGTTAAATCACTGGAATATGATGGCTTAGGCTGTACCAAATGCAATGTCTGTGTTGCATGACGGGAAAAACGGTTTGGGGAATGAGTGAGTCATCTGACCCCTCAGTGACAGAATTCTTCAGTTTTATGACTCTTGGCTGTTGTGATGCTTGGGACACATTAAGTGTAGTCTTACTTGTTTTCCGCTCTCTACACATTCGGTTAGCTCTGTCCCACTGCTACTAGAGCAATGATTTAGCGCTGGCCGCTGCCCTCCCATTCCATCACCAAAACTGTTACCATACCGTCATGCAGCCAGCTGCAGGTGTAGGGTCACGCCCTGCCTCGTCTAACTCTGCTCTCTCCCTGTGCCTTCCTAATCTCATATCCAAACTGCAAGGCCAAATCGGGTGATCCATAGCAACATGCTCATATTTCAGTGCAGGAGATGGTCTCCCCATTTCAACTTAAAACAATGTATTGTGTCAGTGTCCATATAACTTGGTTGTAATGTAGCTCAGTAGAAATAATCATCACATACTGAATCTTATGCCTCTAACTTTTTTTATATAGTACAAAGTCAACCCACTCAAACCTATGTAACCCAAATAACAACCTGCTTGTAGATGATGCTACTGTATAAAATGTAGTTCATTGCTGAATCAGGAATATATTAAACTCTACTTTGCCAGCAACTAGTGGATCGTGAAGTTAGAAGTTAAGAGATGAAATGTAACACATATTGGAGGTGTGGTATTGCTTTACTTGCCAAGGATCCATGTAGAATAACAGTATGCGCTGCAGTTCACTTTGTAGTCCGGTCCCATATTACTGCGTGCAGCAGCCTCCCACTGAGGCTCTGTTAGTTTTTTAAATCAGAGTCGGTGTTGACTGTTGGTTTTCATCAACAGAGCTGCTTGTATTAGGAGTTACAGAGTTGGACGTTTATTCAAGGCTTTGGAAACGACTGTCTGTACTGTACACATTCTATTCACCCTAGATCCGACTGTACTCTATTGCCTGTATGTATGTGTGTGTGTCCACCTAACGTCAGCGTTTTATTTCCTGAAGAGAGAAGCCATTATGAACAGTGGACTAGCCTGATGCTGTCTGTAGTCCTAATATAACAAAATAGCTAGCCAGTAGCTTCAGCCCACAAGCTGTATTTTGAGAGTTGTTAACCAGGTTTGGGGTCTACCTGGGTGAGAAGTGATTCTCTGGAAAGTGTTTACCGATGTTATAAACTCCCTACTTGTGCCCCGCCTGATCTCTGTATGGTACAGTCTTGATCTGTCATGTTGCTCTTTCTGTATGCATCCCCCCTAAATACCTATAGCCTGCAATGCTTTAAAGAAGCTTCCAGTTGAGAGTTATTTTACCTTTATTTCACATGCTAAAGTAATTACACAATGTATTGTAAATAGTTAGTTTAATTTTTCCACTATAATGTATCAGTCATTGAGGTAATAAAGGAGTAAGAGCACTTTGTTCATGGATTTCTGGTCCCATGAGTGAGCGAGTGAGACGGAGTGAGAGGAAATTGGTATGTCATTTGTAGAGTATAAAAAACAAGGGCGTTGTAACATGAAAGGCAGAGCAGCTGGCACAGAATAACAAAACAGACTGTTAGGATGACTGATTTCTGACAACATTCCTTGATTTCTTCTATTTCTGTTTTTACGTTATTAAGCAAACAAGAAAAGAAGAACCTAAAGGCCAACTCCCTGTGATTCATTTTCTTTCCTTCATGGTACACTGCAGTAAAAACAGGGACAGTAACACATTATGTACACAACAGCTGATGACACTGCAAACAATAGAAAAGAACAACACTGAGAGGTATAGAAAATCTGATTACAAAAAAATCAAGCTGTCTTCAAGGTAAAAGTGCAAAATGTATAGGAGAAACATGGTGAGGATAATGTGACATGTACACCCCTATTTACAGTCAGTTAATTCACTAGTGAGTTTCCAGGGCGGAGAGAAATCAATAACGTGTTTATCTTCTGAGAGGCTTTGCTGCTGACAGCCGGCTGACGACCGGCAGCCGACGCAGCCTCCATGCAGAGGAGGCAGAAAGCGGCAGTGAGTGGAAACAGAGCGAGTCCTCACTCTAATTCATCTAGAGGGATCAGGAGATTCCCCCTCGCCAAGTCTGGATCTGACAGAGACAAGTATTAACAACATGACAGCATTGTGATTCTGTGCTGGTTCGTCCCCCAGGGAGAGACCGGGGCTTCTGGGAGCGGTCCTGTGCTGTCCTGAGGCCGTCGCTGTGGCCGAGCTTCACAGACGATGTTCCCGCCAGGAGAGGTCACTCTTGACACACTTGCCTCTTTTCGAACTTCAGTTTCAGCTCCTCTGTTATATCTGAGGGCGAGACAAGACTGGATCAAACCACGAGCTTTGACAGACCATATCCTTTAGAGAAATGTCAAACAGATAGATAGATCAGTGGTTCTCAAACTTTTTGGCTTGTTACTCCTTAAAACAAAGCAATGCCGACTCATGATCCAAATCACAGGCTGCATATGCAGAGTGGTGAACAGAAATGATTTTCCCTTTTCAGGTCATTTCATTTGATTATCAGAGGAGGCAGAGAGGCAAAAATTAGAGAAAAATCTGAAAAAATAGACATGATAAGTACAGTAGAAATATGTTTCCTTCTATGCCATAAATCATCTCACACCACCCCAAAATTACCACCCCCAGTCAGTCAGTAACAGTCAATAACAACACAGTAAAATTACACATAATAATACATTTGTATAGTAGAAATATGTTTTTTTCCTATCACATAAATCTCGGCCCCCTCCCAAAAAAAAAAAAAAATTATCTGGTTGGGAACCACTGCTTTAGTGCAATGGCAAATGAATAAAACAGATGATAGATAACAAAAAAGATGGATAGAGACGCCACATGTTGCACTGTATGCGTATACATTGGGCCCAATGAAGCAGTGAAGAAGTAACTTACTCTGCACCAGAGGGTCGGGTGAGACTGAAGACACAGTGAGGCGTCTCATCCTCCCGTCCAGGTTGTCAGTGGAGGAGGGAGGGAGAGCGGAGGAGGCGGAGGAGGGGAGGGAGGAGGAAAGAACGGAGGGGCGAGGAGCAGGAACAGGAGGCATCATTGCCTGCCTTGAAGGTTTCTTCTCAGGTCCTGTGAGACACCGAAAAACACATGATGAATAAATAAATAAAATAAAATAAATAAAAGAATGAGTGTCTTGATGTATAATATATATAGATAGATAAATAGATAGATAGAACAGTGCTGAAACGATTAGTCAATTAATCGATTAGCTGACTGCCAGAAATTAATCTATTATAATTTTGATAATTAATCGTTTTGCTGCTTTTCTACGTTTTTTCTGTTTCATATCATTACAAAATGAATGAATGAATGAAACTTGAATAAGGGTTTTCTTGGCTGCTGGTCAGACTAAATAAGCAATTTTAAGAATCACTTGGGGCCCTGGAACTTGTGATGGGCATTTGGCATTAATTTTGACATTTTATTGACTACGTGATTATTCGATTAATTGAAAAAATAATTGATAGATTAATCGGTAATGAAAATAATCATTAGTTGCAGCCCTAAGATAGATAGATAGGAGCTTTGTGTAGAATAGTTGGGCGGAGAACTTTGTCGTGAAATCACAGTTGATTATTAAAATGATATGATCACAGAACAGCACATTGTACCTTACACTGTTTCAAATAGCTCTTTAAAACATTAAAGGCTCTAAAGTTTGTAAGATGGACATGAGTTAATTATTTCAATCAAGCATCAGGTAAAGAGAATATTCTTAATACCTGAGAATAAATACCTGAGATAAAAATAAAAGAGCGGCATGAAGAGAGAGGGACTCAACAACTCACTTTGCAGACGAGGGCGTGGGGACGGACGCGCTGCTTCTTCTGCTTCTATTTCTTTCTCCTCCGCTGTTGGGGCAAACACACATTGGTAAGCAACAGCCGTGGAAAAAATGAAGTCACACTTGTTGCTTATGTTTGAACACGGACAAAAAGTGTGAATGGCAGGAATGCTGATGGATGGATTGATGGGCGCAGAGCGGTACTCACGCATGTCGTTCAGGTACAGACACTCTCCTGTGTCCGACTCCGGTACACGGACTGGTACAGACTCTGTGAGACATAACGTTTCATTATTATTATGTGGGAGATACAAGATCCATGTAACTGAATGCTTGAGACGTTGAAAAGGAGCATTCATGCTCAGCAAAACCCTCCCTGGATAAATGAAGATTAAAATAAAGATTTTTTAACATTGAACAAGGATCTAAAAAGGAAGCATTGTTGCTAAAATGCTGGAGTTAAAACATCTAAAGCAAAACAACACAGCTGTAGGAGAGGGAAATTCTACCTGCAGTCAATAAAACTGATAAATACTTTTGTGGCTCAAAGACGGCACTCTCCAAGCCAAAGCAAACAGGATTGGCAAACCATGTAAATGAACGAGTGAGTGTGTGTATTTGAATGTAGTTGTAACTCCACAGGATAGCTCCATTGTTAGTCTAGCTCACTCAGACTAAATGCTTCATGCTGCATTTAAGTCACAAGGATACGGCATTTCGATGGTGACTTCCTTCCCTAATTTTGACATATTGAAACAGGATGTTGGGGTGAGACATAACGCAAGAAGGGATGGTTCAAAAGTGGGCAGTTTGGAATATGACCAAATAATAAAATAAAATAAATGTAGAGAAAAATAGAGAAAAAGAGATTCGGTGTTTTCCGTATATTATTGAGCTGTCACAAATTCCAGATTCTTCAAAATGAATAAACTCTAGCCGCTGGTGTCTTGCGTAAGGAAACAGAAAAACGCACCGCTGCATCCTGTTGCCACTTGCCAGCTGCAGGTTTTATATGATGGGGGGGGGGGGGGGGGGTGTTATGTACGCCTACTGGCACGCAGTGAAGTCACCGCTAAAGATTTGCCATTTTCCAGGAAGTAAAAGCAATAGGATTTTGAAAACACACTTTGTAAACAAAATTTAATAAAAATCTTGTTAATTTTGTGTTGTTAAGCTGTATGTTATGGAATGGAGAATTAGCCATAACACGGTGAAAAAGTCATTTTTCATTTCACTGTGACTTTAAAAAGTCCAAAGCAAAGAAGTGCAGGAGGAGGAATTTCTTCCTGCTCTCACTGAAGTTCACAAATGGCATTCCCTCATCCCAAAGCAAACAGGTTTGGCAAACAGTCTAAATACTTTAGTGGGTGCGGGCATGTGTGTGTGTGTGTGTGTGTGTGTGTGTGTGTGTGTGTGTCATATGGACAAGCTACCTGGTTTGGGAGGCACAGGGAGAGGGTTTGACGAGGCACACTGAACACTCTTCTCTCCATTTTCTTTATCGGACTCAATAAATGCTGTAGAGAGATTTGAATTAGTGACAAAAATAATAGACTTCAACTATATATTTAACCTAAGGCAGACAATTACACGGGGTAAGAGGTTAACTAAGGTTAAAGAAGGAAGTAAGTGAGAGAGTGAATGAGCCAGCGAGCAAAAGAAAGGTAAAAAGAGAGAAGAATAAAGAGAGAGGCAGAGATAGAGAGAGTGATATGATTCCGTACTGATGTTGGTGTCGTACATCCGCTCCATGATGAAAGGCGTCAGAACTCCTCCAGTTTTCTCCACCAGGGCGTCGATCACATCGTGCAGCGTGGCGCAGGGGATCTGCACCCACAACAACGGCTTTTAACAACTTCATCACTTTTAGAGGACAATCCAAGAAATACAGGAAACAACAGAGACGTGATGGAATACCACGGGCTGCGTTTTGACTCTCTCACAGTTTATAGCAACACGGGGTTCAGACTGACTCAACCATAACAGCCGCAAAATAGATATTAAAGATCTGATCAACATTCGTCACCCTTTCAATAGATGTGTTTACTGAACTACTGTGTCAATAGGGCCAGCTAGGAAATCACGTACAACTATACATAGGCTCGCACACATGCACGTGCAAACACACCTGCCAGTGCACACACACACACACACACACATACACACACACACACACATCAGGTTATGCCAGCAATTCATCACAAAGAGCAGAATGGAGACTCATGTACACAGCGGCAGCTAAAGCAGAAGTAAAGCCTCATCCACCACCGTCACACAACACCAATATATAGGAGAAATATGACTATGGTGATTGAATTTATGTCAAGAAAGGCATATATGTCATGGTTTATTGCCCTCCTGTGTTTAATCAATGTCTTCTTTACCACACAGTGATTTGTGTTAGCTTTCTTTGCTGCCATGTGGTCGGTGTCATGCAAGCTTCATACAGGCAGAGGTCATTACACAAATCAGACGCATACAGTAGGTTTCATAATGTGGGAAAGTAGACTTTGTGACCCCCCAACATAAGTTTTGACAGCAAAGTCTCTTCATCCAGCAGTACAAATAATGTGAATTTACTTTCTTGTGTAAAGTATTCAGCTGTGGTTCGTTACATCGGCTGTTTTAATCTAAATGTTAAGGTTAGGCCGTACAAATTTTAGAAGGTGTTTAACGGATGCCCTTTTGTCCCATCTTGAAAAAACAAACAAAAATAAAACAACTGTCTTTCTGACAGTTTTTGCGCAGTCACACTGAACAACATGCCATTCTTTGATTGGACGCAGCTCAAAAATATGAAGATTGTGATTGGACTGATCAAATGCACTTGGGCGCGTTTCAATTCGCTGTCTGTCAGTGACAAACATCCAGTTCATCCAGTCAGTGCAACTGTCCATGGATTATTATCTTTGTAGGTCTTCCATATTTGTTGTATCTGATTTATGACTTAACAGTGTTTCAGTTGTTTTATCATTGTTCCCTATTGTAGCACTTGAAATGCAATGTGTTTGAAACAAGCAGACATTCAATATTTTACATGACCAAAAGTTGTTAGAATAAAGAATGTCACAAGGAAGACTCCTCCATGTGTTTAATTTATTTATGTTTTCATCACCATTTGCATGTTCTGATAATATTCAAAGAGCGAAAACCTGTATGCTGCTTTAAAATGTGCCATAGAGATTGATGACAAGTCCTTTTTTCTTTCGGTCGCTCACTTTTTTGAAACAGGAATCTATTAAACACCTAATTAAATTTGCATGGCCTTATGCTAAATATAGGTTGACAGTGTGCTGTGTGAAGTAGCCAAAATATGCACATAAAGGTCCCATGGCCTTATGATAGGTGGCTCTTGCCTGGGTCATCACAACATTACCCAAGAACTGCAAAGTGTTGCTGGGACGTTATTGATAGTTTTAATTGGCTCAAGGAGACCAGAGATCAGTGTCTTCCTGTGGCACATAACATATTGACCAAGCCTTGAGCTTGTCTCTTTAATACTCACTGGATTGTCCACTGCGATGGTGAAGCCCCCCTCATGCTTACGAGTCACAAGGTAGTGTCTGACTAGAGGTCTGATGGAGAAAAGAGAGATGACATGACAAGTCAACACACTAAAAGCAGATTAATACTGTAGTTGTGTCATCTACTGGGTATTGTCAAAGTTAAGGAAATATTGCATGCTATTGAGCCATGGGTTTGTCTTTCCTCTGACTTCACTATGTTATCTATGAGTTGCAGTAAATGTTCATTGCTCTGATAAAAATGACATCAATGTGTTTGGAGCTGTAAGGTCGCTGCGTGCGTGTGTTTTCATGTGGGTATGCATGTGTGTTAAGCCTGCGTGTGTGTGTGTGTGTGTGTGTGTGTGTGTGTGTGTGTGTGTGTGTGTGTGTACCCGTCAAGGTCCTGTCGGGTGGTGACAGCGAAGGAGCCTTCGTCCCTGCCAGGCCTCAGCAGCAGGTTTCCTCTCTCAGGTTGTCTCTCCAGCATCAGCACCGCCTCCATACGGGACACATGGTGGTAACACCTGCAGGAAGTCAGCAGAGACGCCGATGAGACAGAAGGAAACACCGCTACCACTCACCTAGACTAGTTTAGTGAGTCAGTGGAGAGTAATGCGCCTAGACCTTGCAGACTGCTTCCTTAACGTTTCAAGCCAAACATGAGAACAGGTACATTTCCGGCGTTTGAGCGGCAAGCGTATCACAACAAGAAGAGAAAGTATGAATTAAAACCCTCAAACATCTTGTCTGAGCTCCAAGGCAGGATAAGTAAGCAGTACTCACGCTGGCATGTCCGCATGGAGGCTAAGGTAGGGACTGGAGCTGCTGGCAGGTGGGGCAGCAGGACGAGAGAGGGCCTTCATTCTTTCCTTTTCTTTCTCCACCGCGTCTTTTAGCATGTTGATCTGGCCCGGCAGCAGGTTGAGGGAGGAGGGGACTGACAGCTGCAGGGAGACACACAGGCAGAGGTCAAACAGACACAAGTCACAGACACAAATAACTGACACGCAGCCAACTGAGTGAGTTTTGCTTTAAATTCATCTTTCAGTGGAATTATCTACATTTGGGCTGATGTTATTGTCTCATCAAACTCTGGTGAACAATTAATAATTGCATTACATTACATTACATTGTATTAAATTACATTATGTCATTTAGCAGACGCTTTTGTCCAAAGCGACTTACAATAAGTGCATTTTGTCAACAGTAGTCAAACCAACTGTATATCACAGTCTTCATCAGCTAAGCCTTTAATAGGAATAAGTAGCATTTGTAGAATCAGTTTTTTTTTTTAATAAGAGTAGAAGAGGAAGAAGATTGTTACATGATGTTATATTAATTGCAAGTATAATCATACTGTTATTTATGATACTAAAATTCTGTATGCCCCTAACAGGATGTCAGTATGAATTATTACAATCTTCCTGTTTGAGAAAAGTCCCTTTAAGATATCGTACTTTAAACACTCTTTATTGTTCTGTGCTGATAACAAAGGCACGAAACCAGAGCTGAAATGTTTTGTGTTCAATAAAGTATGTGTTAGAGATAATAAACATCAATGTGCCACCGACCTTGAGCACAGAATGGATATACGCCTTCCACAGCTCCCGAGCCTCGAGGCTAGGGGCCTGCGGGAAGGATAGAGGAGAGGAAAAGTATTAATTCTCTGTCAAAATAGGTGGATTTTTCACAACTGAGGACAGAACTGATTAGCCGTAGTTCCCCTTACAGTGATTTTGATATCTCCATCCTTCAGCCGCAGGTTGAGTCTGGCTGCATCTAACTTGCGGTCCCGGCTGTAGTCGTCTGTTATTGAGATGAAGCCACTGAGGTCCAGCTTCTCTACGTACTGGTGAAACACAAACACACACACACACACACACACGCACACACACACATAAGACGTAAAATAACCAAATGGCTGGCTTCATCTAGAACAGCTTCAAAACAACAATCCAAACCCATTCCCTTTTCTCAACTCAATCCTCTACCAGGTAACTTACATTAGTGTCTTTGTTGTTGTTGAAGAAGAAAAGTGTGTTTCCGCACAGACAGGTCCACAGATTCCGAGATGTCTGCACAAACACACACACACACACACACACACACACACACACACACACACACACACACACACACAGAAAGACAAATAGCCCACCAGACACAGACAGGAAAACATAAGGAAGGAACAGGAAGGGAGAGAAATAGCATGTCATTAATTTTAATTTGCAGTAAACACAATGATAAAGAGAGACAAAAAAATGCATGATACCCATCAAGGAAATAAAGTGTTTGTGGAACAATGCAGGTGATAAGTCCTGTAACTCAAGGATTAGACTTGATGAGTCAAGAGGTTGTGACCGCATTAGAAAACAGTAATGTGGTGTTAGAGGCAGTGACCTTAGCAGCTGAATTGGTGGTATAGATTTTAACCTGAAGGGAATCAGATACACTGTATGTTATATGTGGTACCAGCATTTCCCAAAGTCATTTTATCAACTTTCTGGTGTCTGCAGCTTAGTTTGTGTGTTAGGAGTGTGAGTTGCATGTATGAGAGTGTCACCATTGTCTGTTCAAGGCCATTATCACTATCAGGCCAAAGTCACTGCCACCGCTGTGTGTTCAGAGTTGTTAATATATAGAACTGAAACACTTGTGTAGCTCATATAATACTGTTCAGTCTGTATGGGATAGCCTGCCTTGCCTCTTTATGGCACCTTAAGCAGAAAAGCAGTCAGACCAGTTAGAGAGAGAAAAGTGATGTACTGGAAAAACAAAGTCCATACAACAGCCTCATACTTACCAGAAACTATTCATCAGGTCGGGCTACTCCGCCCATGGAAAACAACACTTAACCCACGCAGTCAAGAGTGACACTCTACATGCTTGTGCTATCTGGAGTTAAGCATTAAACCAGCCAGCTCAGGTCGGTGGCTGCACCACTGCACAATGTTTATCAAAGCAATTAGCCTTTCATCATACTGCAATCACGCATTGATAAGCGAGGGCCAGTGTACATATATTACCAACAAAATAAAGCTATTCCTTAAAAGACTTCCGGTCACCCTTACTGAATGACGTTGATGCCCTTTGTGAGACAGAAAATAAACTAGGTGCTGCTCCACTGCACACCACACAGTGTCATTTACTTTTTCAAATATGTTTTGAATGCCAACATATGTAACAAAAGATTAAACTGCACTTGTAAACAAGGAAATTTCTGTCTTTCATTTGCTGTCTGTGCTCCCATGTTGGGCCAGGTTTGATGTTTTCTGACAGGTGCGTTTACACACTTTCAGCCATGACAATTAAAACTTATTAGACTTGAGACTGGAGTGTGAAGTGGATTCTATTCCTAAAATTGGCCCGGCATCATCTGCACATTGGTGAGATGCCAATCATTCACGCGGAAACACCTGCAGCCATTCGCACGCACACACACACACACACACACACACACACACACCACAACAACAACCCTCTTTCAAATTTAAGTAGTCTGCCACAAGTCATTTGAAATATCAACCATACATTTTTTTTGAAACATGTTTTTTTTTTTTTTTTTTTTCCACAAACTTTTCTCTAAGGAATTTAAGAATTTGTTGTATTCCTATGATACATTTGTCTGTTGCTCCAGATACAAGAATAACTTCACTTGAGATACAGAACACATGACATAAGCCTACAATGGAAACGTGAAAGGAGGGAACTTTTTTCAACTTTACCTGCTGCAGTTAAGATCAGTCAAGGATCACCTGACTGTCTTGTCATGAACAGTCTGCACAGCAAAATGACAGCAAAAACAATCACTATACCCCCTGGCTTTACTTTCATGTTCTTTTTTGTCTGTTATGAGCATACTGTATACTATTGTTGTATACTATTTGTATATGCCTCAGTTTTCCTTAATAAAATGTAGCATATTATTAAAAACTACAACCAGTTCCTCATCTCCAGTGGGTTACCTTATCTTTGAACGACCTCTTCTCCAGGTATCCTTCATAATAGCAGTGTGGGAGTTGTATCCTCTGTCGCCCCGGTCGCTTAGCCATCCTGATGAGTGTCAGCTGGGGACAGGAATTATCTGATCACGAGATGAAACCGTCAAAATGTAAATTAATTATATCCGATAGTTCAAACAGCCTATGCGGCAGAATGTCCCATCAACCCAGGCTGCAGGCTCTGTTTGACTGGACTTCCTCGGATCTGACAGAGCAGGGGGACAGTACCTGTACGTCACCTGTCTGTCACCGCGGTGACGACAGGGCGCCCGCGGCATCCTCTCCGCTGATTGGTCGGTTCGTTGGGTGGGCGGACGTTTTCAATCTTTCAGGTGAGCTTATGACGTGGCAAAGTGCTCCGTGTTTCGCAAAAATGGAAATCACCTTCCAGGGTGAACCCGGACCCACTGAGGCTGCAGTGTTGGGGAAGCTACTTTGAAAGCATAGCTTTACAAGCTACCAATTACTTCACACTGGAAGTAGTTGAACTAAAGCTACCCTAGGGGGAAATCTAGTTTGGTTAACTAAAGCTACTTAGAAAAAGTAGTTCAAACTACTTTGTAAAAAAAATGGTCAAATTGACAATGTACATGTGATACAAAATTATAACAAAATATAATACAAAAAAGTCACATGCCAGCAAAAAATGCCACTCAATTGAGTTTATTGCAAAAAGTGCCCACTTGTTCACAGGTCATACATAAACCAAAAAATAAAATACCCCACTATTCATGGGAAAGTGCGAGGAATGTCAGCTTTGGTTTTGTATACAATGTCCATCAGTCAGACACCTGCCTTCCAGAAACTAGAGTCCAGGTGGGGGTATTGCAGCAAGCAGGATTACTCAGCCAGGTAACTTCTAAAATAGCATGCAACAACTTCTCTGAACATTTGTTAATAAGTAGCAATAATCACTGATTGCCATGGGTAACAAGTACAATGGAATGCTTACTCCGCATTCGCTCCCGCAGTATAAATTCTAAACAGATTCTCACAATAAGTAAAAAGTAATGTAGACACAATAATTACAGTAGAAAGTAACCAAGTAAGAATTATCAATACTATGGCAAATTTTGCACCACCCGCCATAATGTGCCATAGTAGTTTGTAGTTTCAGTAGTTAACTACACAAAAAATGGCAAAAAAGTAATTTAACTACTTGAATCACTATGCAAATATGAATGCAGTTGAACTACCAGCAAGCCACTGCAAAATGTAGTTAAACTACTAGTTTAATTACATGTAATTCACTACTCCCCAACACTGTGAGGCTGATACCATCATGCCAATACATCTGACACATACTTAGGAATTTCTTTTTTGAAAAAAATTTTTTTTCAAATGTATGTCGTTTACATATACAACTACTGTAGCCTATGTTTTTGTCCAGCTTTTTATAACCTGTTTTGAAACATCTCATCTCACATCATTCTGAAGTGAGAAATACAGCCTACAGCCTGTTTCAAAAGTAGATCAATTTTACAGGCTACATTATTAATACTCACTATTTGATAGTAGCCGATTTTTACTGTTTCCAGGAAAGTCATGTCTTGTTTGACAGCTGAGCAGAGGGAATGAATCTTGAAGGATGGATTACAATGGACTACAATTATACAGCATTATTTCTCATTATTATTAAACATTGTATAGGCTACCTACTTCTGAAACACAGTATTTTTTCCTTATGCCTATAGGCTACCTTTTCATTTCAAAGTAGATATAGCCTAAAGTATAAGATGACACATGGGAAGCTGCTCTATATAGGACTTCTTTCCTTACAATGTGGGATGTGTAGTTAGTCTGGAGGGAAATAAACTTATTAGTCTTACATTTTGTGGCATACCCTTTTACCAGAATTTACCGAGCCAAATCCACCAGCCTCCAGTGGTCAGACACTAACCTGGTAGCTAACTTGCCTGCTGTAGGTAAACATTCCCAGGCAGGTTAAGAGGCTGGACCCCAGACAAACTGCTGGTGGTTTGCTGCCCTCCGCAGGCTGCGCCCCGCTAATCTGCTGCTCCTCCGAGATAAAGAAGGAACATCAGGGGGGAAGCGAGGAAAAGCCACAATATAACACAGTCAAGTATGGGACAAGCACATGCACTTTACACCATCCAACTTAATTACTTGCCCTAGCCACTTCGTCGTGTTATATTACACTGAATAATCCCTTGTTTGGACTGTGTTTTATGTTTTAACCTGCCTAAAACACCAAATAGCGGATGGTTCAAGCGCTGCTGAAACGCGACCGACACTTTATCTTTCCGGAGGAAACAGAAATTAATGTACACCGACTATCAGTATTATTAGGTCATTTTTTTTCCACAGCCCCACACGAATCCGTTGTTTTTACATTGTGTATTATTTTAAGGCTAATGAGCGTGTGAATAATGGCAGATAGACAGGCATGGCACGGAGTCAGACAAACCCGTTTAGAAGAACACAGGGAGAGTGACAAGGACGGGGAGAGAGGGAGAAAGAAAGGGGAGGGGAATTGACATTAAAGCAACACAACAAGGAAACTACACTGCAGAGACACAGACGCCTTCATTTTATGTTTTTGAATAATAGCTGGAGCTAGTGTGGCGAAGTGTATCTGTGAAATCTGCTGTGAGCTCACCCCGGTAGCCTTTAGGTGCCCTAAAAAGGAACAGCTTTGGACCGAGTTGGATTTAAAGGCGCTCTCCGACGCTTTCAGAGACATGGGTGAGAATAATGAAACTGGGGTTTTAATTGTAATTCAGGGAGAAATTAACAGTGGGGACCAGGCCTCTTCTTGCGGAGACAGCCATGCCTAATGGGACGTGAAAACAAAGGCCGGCCGCATGTGATAGCATAACGGCAATTAATGAAATGCCAATTTAGATTATCTTTTGTCTATTTTGGCCCCTTGAGATTTCTTTCACCAAGGTAGGATTGTTTTCCATGTTACAGCGATTATGAATGACGGTGGCTGCCATTACAATGCAGCTTCCATTAAAGTCATTACAAATTATTGTAGAAATATTGGGCATTTACAATGAGATTCCTCCTGATGTAACTTTAATATAACATACAAATATTTAACTGAAAGTGAAGTGTGGCTAATATTGAAGTGCTTGGTGTGTGAATAACATGGCCTTTCACACAAGGTGCTGGAGTTGAAATGGAAATGCATGCATCAATTCATATCAAGGTTATGGTTTGGTTTTCAACATGAAGATGAGTGAATAACAATGTAGACACCTAGCTCTCTAACAGATGTCTTTGCAACACATTGAGATACCTGTGTGTGTGTGTGTGTGTGTGTGTGTGTGTGTATGTGTATGTGTGTATGTGTGTGTGTGTCTGTGTCCTCAGGCTCAGAGCCACCCAGCTCTCCACAGGTGGTGGAGGATGGAGGCGAGGAGGATGAGGAGGAGCTGAGTGGAGGAGAGGAGGCAGAGCTGCGGTCCAGCTCCGGCCGGGGCTCCCTGCTGACCCGGAGGGGCATCACCCTGCGGGTGCTGCTGAAGGACGGGCTGGTGGAGCCGGGGGACGGGGTGCTGTCCATACACTACCTGGTAATAACACACATCACACCGGCTGCTTCTGCTGCAGCGAGGATGGAGCTGCTGTGTGATCATAATAAGTATTTCTGTGTAGATTCATTCCAGTCATCCAGGTAGTTTTTTTTTTTTAGATTTTGTTTTTATTTTTTGGACATAATACATATTGTGTTAACTGGTATCATGTAATATTGCACTTGTACTACAAGGTAAGCACATGTGGCACACTGCTGCAGTACAATGATAATGAAGTGTGAGCACCTGGCAGTGGTTTTAAAGAAGTAAACCAACGCACATCTCTTCTGTTTTTCCTACAACTGTCCTTCTTCTCTTCCCCCTAAGGGTAAGAAGTTTGTGGGCGACCTGTTGAATGATGGGAAAATCCGCTGGGTGGAGACTGGCCAGATCTTCAACTCTCCCAGCGCCTGGGCGACACACTGCAAGCGCCTGGTCAACCCGGCCAAGAAGTCCGGCTGTGGCTGGGCCTCGGTGCGCTACCGGGGCCAGAAGCTGGTCCAGTACAAAACCAGCTGGCTGCACAAGTACCAGCCCAGTGCAGACATGGTGAGAGAGGAACAATGGAATTTAGTAACATTAACGTTTTCTTTTTTTTTATGAAGCAAATAGCGTTATCCAGAGCAATATACAATGGCGATTTTCCAGAGCATAGGATAATTAGTGCGTATTGGCTGTGAAAGATCAGGACGGAGACAGTTGGGCTCTTGGTTTTGGTCGAACATGACTGTTGACATGCAGAGAGAAGAAAGGAAGAGCAGAGGAGGAGGAACAAAGTGAGAGCTGATTATGAAAGAGGAAAACGTGAGGAGGTTGCACACAGAGAGATTGAAAAAAAAAGAGAACTTGGTTGGTGTGAAATTAGAGTCTTGTATATTTTCAGAGTAAAGGAAAAGAATTAGTATAACCTGTAAAATTTATAAATCAATGATATGCATTATAATAATAATAAAAAAATCCCATTTCATTGTTTGTATTTGCTGTGATGGCAGAGCCTGGTTAGTGAAGAGGATGATGATGAGGATGAAGAGGAAGGAAAGACAGCTGTGCAGGCAGATGAGAAGAACAAGAATGCCAAACCTGGTTTACACGGTATGACATATTCTGTTCTATTCTATTCTATTCTATTCTATTCTACAATACAAAGACTCATGTAAAATTGACCTTGCTGTGCCGTCTAGATTTCATTCACCAACTATTTTCAGCACTAAAAAAAGTTGCATGAAAAGTTGTAGAAATTGAACATCTGCTTTGTTTTATCTACTGTAGTTTCACAATTCTGTGGTTTTAGTGAACTAGAAAAGTGTGTAAAAGAAGTGTCAGATAAAGTGATCTTTGCCGTGACAGACATCATGGTGCCACGGAGAACTGACAGAGAGAGGATTCCTGTCAGATACTGCACCTTGGGCACCAGGGACGCTGCAAGGTACCGGCTTTTATTCAAGCAGTGATCAGTGCAATTTTATGTGCTTACTGTATTTTGCATGGAGTGGATTAGCTCATAATTTACACTGACTTGTATCCTCAGAGATCCACACACACTAGTGGAGCTATCGGCCTTCTCAGCCATCAACAGATTCCAGCCTTTCAATGTAGCCGTGTCCAGTAATGTGCTGCTGCTAATGGTAAGTGCTAACCATATTTCAACTATATTTCAAAGAGGAATGATTGCCAAAGAACCGTTAGAGACTCAGTTTACTGCCTTTCTGCCCTCATCAGGACTTCCACTGTCACCTGACCACCAGTGAGGTGGTGGGATATCTCGGAGGACGATGGGACACCAACACACAATGTGAGTGTAACTGATTACAGTATAAATGCTCATAGAAATAAGACTTTAGACATCAGACTTAAGACATAGAAGACATTTTGACATACGACTTTAGACATAGAAATAAGAAAGTACAGCAAATAAAACTTCTTGAGCAAGCTCAGTGATGATGTATTTTTGTGCACATGGAAACACATTAAAGGATTATTACAGTGTCCAGGTCTTTGCTGTTCTCATGTGTTTGCTGTCCCTGTCTTTCAGTGCTGACAGTCTTAAGAGCCTTCCCTTGTCGAACCAGACTGGGAGACAGAGACGCTGCTTCTGCTGTTGAAGAAGAGGTAAGACCTCGACAAAGTCTACAATACAAGGATGCATGTCTACTTTGTTGACTTTGCTGACCCATAAGATTTTTGTGTGAGTTCTTGCACCCAAATGAGGTTTAGATTCTGGTTCATGCCTGTTAGTAATGCTCGAATATAAACTTAATTTTGGTGTGAGAACTCGACTTATCATCTTTTGGCTCCACAAAGTCAGCGCCTCTTTCATTGTCTATGGAGCAGCCCCAGATTTGACAGATTTCAGTGACATCACAAAGGGTTTTCTCTCTGATTTCTAGCTTTAGGAAAGAGTGGCACAAGTTCACAGACACTGTGAAGTCTTAAAATGGGTGGCATTCCCCCTTCAGTACATGATTTGTCACAACAGAGCAAGCAATGTATAAATGTCTTTTGTTCATTTTGTGTGTAGTCGGCCCATGCAATTAGAATCCTTTCAACTGCAAATTAGACTGAAAGGCGTTTCTGAATATTACTGAATGCATTGCAGATTTTGAATAAGAAGAAGAATTGCCCCGATAATTAGGATTGTATATCCATTTCCAAATGATTCACATCACTGAGGTTCTGCTGTGCGATGGCATTGCAGTGTCTGTAATAATTACTCTCTTAGTAAACATTTATTTACTCAAACAAGTGAAATTAAAGCAAAGTAAGTCCATCAATTTGTTTGGATTAGACTGGATTTCAGTCAGTGTCTGTTTATTGTGTTGCAGATCTGTCAGAACCTGTTCATGCGCGGCCTGTCGCTGGTCGGCTGGTACCACAGTCACCCGCGAGGTCCGGCCCTGCCGTCCCTCCAGGACATCGACTCCCAGATGGATCACCAGCTGAGGCTGCAGGGGTCAAGCAATGGCTTCCAGCCCTGCTTGGGCATCATCTGTGGTCAGTAGCTGCTGCAGTCGTCAGGCTCGGTCTAGGCAAGGACTCGAATAATAATGACATGGTAGTTTATTGATTCCTGTAGGGAAATTCTCTTTTTTGATTACGTCCTCCACAGGGAGCTAAGAGCACAGTCAGCTACAAAATAATGCCCAGCAGCTGGCAGGGAGGCAGTGACTTGCTGAAGGACACTTCATCATGGTGGCTGTTTGCTGGCATGGGGCTTGAACCCTGGGTGTCTGGTTCAAAGACAGTCTCTCTAACCACTAGGCAGGAACGGGCTTGGAGCCACTGAACTTTCAACCCTCTTTTCTTTTTCAGGCCCGTATTATCACGGCAATCAAGGTGTGGCATCCACAATAACACCGTTCTGGGTGGTACCGCCACCTGAGGTGAGGACACAGGCATAACTGACTAACATAGAACTCAAACTCTGCTGCTCCTGATTTTGTTTGACTTCATGCACTGTGTTACTCACTTAAACCTTCTCCTGTCAGGCCTAGACAGTGTTAATTTAAACAGATGTCAGCGCTCCAGTTTCAGGCATTATCTCTCTACAAATGGAGATTGATTTCATAGTTTCATGAAGAACAGTATCTTTCAGTTTTCAGTTATTTCCAGTTACTCACCAGCATCATCTCTCTTCCCGCAGCAACGGCCCAATGACTACGGCATCCCAGTGGCTGTAGAGGTCACCTACGTACAGGACAACTTCCTCACCAGTGATGTCCTTAATGAGATGGTACTGATGCTGTAGCTTCAGTTATCAGTGTAGTGAACACTGCATATACTTCAGCAATATCATACGAGAGGGAGTGCTGTGATTCGGTCGTAGGCACGAGGCCGCAGGTCGAGTGCCGAAGATAATCACTGCGTGCTGATACACAGTATAAAAGCATGACCTCGAGTGTCATATTGATTTTATACAACAGTTCTATAAACAAAGCTATTTATCAAGTAATGGTAATTTGAGACAACAGATTATGATTTTTATCCTTAATTTGCCAACAAAAACAGTTCCCACAGGATTCCACTACCAAGTGTTGCCATAAACTGTTTCTGTTAAAGTGGAGTGATACAGTAAAACGTCCCAGTGCTGTTCTACTGTATATCAGCACTCATGGAATGCCTCCTGTCCAGTCAAATTACTCAACTGGAACTAACTGTTGTATAAAGACATATCGTTTTGAAAATGACTAAAACACTTAACAGAAATAAAATAGTGTACATGACCTTGTGTTGCAGTGTCCCAGAGCATACAGTCTGTGTCCCTGGGTTCACACCCTGCTCTTAACTCAGTAACACTTTATTTTGATAGTCCACTGTTGACTCTCTACATGTCAGTTTACTGTCAACAAGATTTGTCTCAACAGACGAAGCAACATCAGCCAACTAGTAGACTATAAGTGGCATCTCAAGTGCTACTCAACAGACTCTACCTGTTCAGAGTCTCTGTTGATTATCAGCTAGGAAGAAACACATTCCTACATATGAAGTTGTTTCATGGGATGATTGCCTTACTGTCCCATAACACTAACTTCAACTGAATTTGTTTATGTGCCTAACCTTAACCCTAATCCTAATTTAACCATTTTCTTTAGTCAAAATTGTTGACAGTCTACCAACAGTCTATTGATGGTAATTTGAGCAGGTATACCTGACAATGAACTTGTAGGTTGTTGACATAAATTAGATAGTTTGTTGGACATTTGTTGATAGTCAACTGAAAACTCCAAGCTGTTGAAACAATTCTTGTTGACAGTCAGCTGATTCACTGTTGAATATCTCCTGATACATTGTTGGGAGTCAACAGTGGATTAAGGAAACAAAGTGATGCCCTTAATTCAAGTGTTTTCGCAGATACTGTAAAAATGTCTGTCTCTGTTATTCCTCCACAGATGCTGCTGGTTGATTACTACAGAGCAGCTCCTGACCTCGTCCAGTTCAGCCAGTACTGGTGTCCTGACACGACCATGATGGACAAGATCAAGGTAGGCTGGCTGACAGAAAATCTTTCTACATGGCTGCACTCTGACCTGGACTTTATTCAGTGATGCTCCCGGGATCCTCGGGGTGTTTCGGGACTTTTCATCATCACTCTCCCATCCTCCAGGTGTCCCGGCTGAGGTCGACCTAACTTGTTGGATTTTCTGTCTTCTTCCTCAGGGCTCTTTGAGTGGCCATGCCCCAAAAGACCAGGCCTACTCCCAGATCTTGGAGCATGTCTACAGCCAGCTGATCATCATGCACTGAGCGGACCGACCTGCATGTGTGCGAGTGCGGCTGCTTTCCAGTTTGAGTTGTTCCTTTTCATATACCTTTGTACACATCTGACAGGACTGGCATTACGAAGACACAATGTGAAAACTGCTTGAACAAGGTATAGATGCCTTGAATACTCTTTGGTTTGAGTGCTATTTGACTTTGGTACAACATTATCGTGGTTTAAAACACATTGCTATCACTTTGAAGTAGGGCTGAACGATTTTGAAAAAATATCTAATTGTGATTATTTTGACTGATATTGCAATTGCGATATATGATTTGCGATATTAGAGGGAATGATAATTTTTACATCATTATTCTCATTTTCATTGAAAAACGTATTAAAATGATTATGGTGTGATTTTTGCGGGGATCTGTACCAAACAAAGATGTTTTCTTAAGTCTGTAGAATATGATGTGTAGACCAGGACATCTCTGCAGCACGACAATATTTAATTTAAAATGGTATTTTGACACACATTTCGCCTTTAACAAATATTGCGCCTCCTGCGATTTGAAAATTGCAGTAGGCCATATTGCGATTTCGATAAAATTTTGATTAATTGTTCAGCCCTACTTTGAAGGCATTAAACCTCTGATATTAGTTTTCTTCCCCCCTCCACTCACTTTATCTATAATTGAAAATAAGCAAAATTACTTCTTGAAAAGGTGGACCATCTCCTGAGAAAAAACACAGAAAAACTCACAGTTGATGCCAAATACTAGGCAGCATTGGATCAGAAAACATGAGGCTAATGAGTATTAAACACTAAATGTTATACCAAAGTTAAACATTGTTTTAAGGACACTAAATGGAATAGTTCTATGGACCAGGAAACAGCCTGTGCTTGTGTGTGTGTGTGTGTGTGTTCATGCACAGTGGCCTCTTACATGTGGACCTATGTGCCTATCTGTGTCAGTATCCTGTGGTGTGAGCAGATATTGCCAGATATGTACAGTGTAAAACTGAATGTGCAGCAATTGCCTTTATGGACTAAACCAATGGTGCAGTGGTTGGGAAAACAGTGAAAATGGTTAGTTTAAAATACAATGAAACTGATTAGAATATTTTATTCAATCAGCATTATGTCAATACTTTTCAAGGTTTAAAATATTTCAAATACAGGACTGTTTTCCCTCCATGATGTCCGAGACAAAACAACAGAAAAGGTCGAGTGGGACATTCCCTCTATGGCCTTCCATCACTCCTTATTACATTAACTAAGAATGCAAAGGTATGTGTGTCAGGCTCGACCCAAATTCTAATCCGCATTACTTCAATAACTTTTGAGAGTTTTTGCGTTCCTCAAGTCGAATTGGTCGGGACAAGTAATTTGACTCCATCGTGCCAAGCAGGTTCAGTTTTTATCTAGTAGTTTGATGAACCGGGTATGTGTGTGTGTGTGTGTGTGTGTGTGTGTGTGTGTGTGTGTGTGTGTGTGTGTGTGTGTGTGTGTGTGTGCTGTGTTGTGAATGTGCTCCTCTACTGTCTCCCTGCTGGTCTTTGTGAGACTTCAGTCCTCTTGGGTGGGACAGTAATTTTGCTTCCTCTTTACCTGTACTGTATTTATTAATAACTGTGGATTGTGTGATGTACAAGTATGAAGACAGAGCAATGCCTTAAGCCTGCTGATTGATGATTATCCACAAACCATTAAAATATACACACTGGAATATTTAAACATGGCTATTTGTTCTTTGTTGACTTTGATTCTTGGAGAAAAAGGAGAATTATATTCTGCAATATACAGTTATTAGTTGTGTGCATTTTGTGCATGAATCCACAGGAATAACTACTTTATTTTGTTCTTTGTCATCCTTTGCTAGGTATATTTTGGTGTAACAAGAACTCACTATTACTGATCAAACACAACACAAAAATACCACTTTTTCCTGTTTATTTATTGTAAGAAGGGGGAAGGTGGGGGACAAGAAACAAGCAAGTACAAATACTTTGATAATAAATGACAAAATATTGCGGTTAAATTCTGTACTCATGACATACCAAAAAGTAAAAAGGCAACTTAAACTAAGACATACATTTACAAGGTATGATATAGGACTACATGCAAAGATTAATTTAAAAAGTTTGTAAGGTCTTGTATATAAAAAATAATACTATAGAGAGCCAGGATGATTTAATGCTGTTTAAAAGAGCACTTAAGACAGATTAAATGGATACATAACCCTTTTTAAAAATCAGTGGGCCTCTTTTCTGAACATGGATTAAACCAAATAACAAATACAATTTCCACTGGTGGAGTCTGCTGATAAACTTTAGAGTAAGCTACTCAACCCATGTCCAGGAAAACGCCTGTAGTGTCACAAACGCGCATAAAGCACACATGCATCCAAGTCTGTACACAGGAAAGTGCCAATGGCTAGAAATAAAATCAAAAGTAGAAAAGAAATTCATGATCATTTAAGTAGCTAGGTTATTTTGGTTGTTGTATTAGTTATTTTCCCTCCTTCCTTTTCCAAAGGCACTAAAACAAAGCTAGCAAAGACATTTTTCTGATAGTGTGATCCAGTCAGCACCAAATATTGGCTTTCGATTTACCCCTGCACTTTATACGACCGCTGAAATGTACTTAGATCGGACATGTAAACACATCAAAGGGGGACCAAACCCAGGAGTGGGGAGGTGGTTTGGCAGAGTGGAGTGATGGACAGACAAGAGATAATGGAGGGGAAAGATCAGGACTGTTAAATGTAGCCAGGAACTACAGTAGCAAAACAAGTGCAGAGGCATCGCACACTGCATAAAGTGAGAGAGCACACATTTGTCATTCACAAAACCTCCATAATTAAATCTATTTTACAGACAATTCAACTGGATTCAGCTGGATTGAAGATAAATGTTTGGTAAGGATTAATGTTTGGTAAGAGAGGCTCTCCAAATTAATCATTAAACTGGAGAACAGCTTACAATGTATTGTTCCTTTTCCCTTTATGTCCTCCCTTTCACCCCAAGTCTTTCCCTCATACAGGGTATGTTGGACTAGACTCCATCTGCAGGTATGGACTACAGCTAAATACAAAACAAGAAGCCAGCCTTGTCTAAATAGATACTATGACTGGACAGGCTTACAGGAACAACACCTGTCTACATCAGCCCCTCCTACTAACAACCAAATAGAAAACAAACACATCATTGTGAATGATCAGAATCACAGGGTCAGAGTAAGTGTAAGATAATTGCACGGCAGAGCAGAGGCGAGATTTTCACATTCTCCAAGACACACAAGGGCAGATAAAAACAATGGGACAATTAGTGGTGCATATGAGAGACGGAGACGCTGCCAGCAGCGTTGTCTATTCAGGCACTGCATGGAGTAAACAGGCGCTTAACACAGGGGTCCAAAGACTGAACAAAGGAAAACAGGCCCAAAATTCATACAATATATGGCTATATTACAGAATATTTAACAGTTTAAAAACTATAATAGGTCTAAATGGTGCATAGGCCTACTATATGATAGTTTCTATTGCATTTTATAGGACTTTTTGGCTGTGTCTCCTCTATTGAACAGACAATCACTAAATAATATGACTGAATGATATGACACTGTGCATTACGAGGACAACAAACAGGTGACTAAAAAGTTTAGTGAAAAAAAGGTGCAACGTTTGCATTTAACTTTGGGTCTGTGTGTAATGGTGGAATAAGTCTGTCATACACACACACACACACACACACACACACACACACACTCATTTGAGGACCAAGGTGCAATTACAACATTTTCTCACATATTCAGTAAGCAGTACTACTCTTAAAACTACTGTACAAAGTTGAGACTAACATAAATCAAATACTGAAACAATATAAAGAGCCGACTGCATG
Source organism: Centroberyx gerrardi (assembly GCF_048128805.1). Classification (NCBI taxonomy): domain Eukaryota; kingdom Metazoa; phylum Chordata; class Actinopteri; order Beryciformes; family Berycidae; genus Centroberyx; species Centroberyx gerrardi. The sequence goes on along the minus strand of NC_136005.1, from coordinate 14,786,699 downwards.
AGGCCTGGTATCTTCTCCTGAAGCTATCAACAGCACTGATCGCTGGACAGGGGGAGCTGCACAGTGGAGTTGCATTATAGATCTTAAAAAGAGCATTAAAAATGGGGCATGCCTAAAAATGAAATGTCTAAATTACAAATCTGAGGCTCATGTCAGTTCATGTGTCACATTAAATAGAAAACTCGTAAATGCAGTATTTTAAACCTGTTTAACTACATTTTTGCTCATGCGTAATTTGGAGTCACCTCAGTGTAATTCTCAGTCAGGCCAGCAGGTGGCATCAACAGATGAACTCCAGTCTTCTAATGGCACAATCAATGAAGTGACTTCATTTTAGAATGCCTTGCACTTGAAATGAGAAAAGTAATCAGTCCAGTTAAAAATGAAAATTACTGCAATGTTTGAGTTGGCCTCTCCAGTCCTACAGAACTTATTGTATGCTGGTCACCAATTTGACTTTCAAATGGACTGCAGTTTTACAAGATCACAACTACAGAGGTCATGTCTCACTACAGTCATCATAACCACCAGGTTTGCTTCTTTCAAATTCTTTCTGTTCTATATCAGTTACTTGTGGTTAAAGGAAAACATTACTTATCAATGTTAAGAGTACATCAATTAGTCCTCAAAATGCGTTTGAATCTCAGATTATGGGTAATGACATTCCGTGTCCGTCTTAGTGTAGATCCTTTTACCTTTGAGTGGAACACGTTGATATTCTTCCATTTGCTGATCTGGAATGTGAAAAGCCACCATCTTCTGAATTTCCCTTCAAAAGTCCAGATGACAAAAAAGTGCTCGTCTCTGTGATGATGATGATGTTGGTGTTGAAGGTGAAAATGAATATTCTATGAACCATCCCTGGCTTCACTTTCCTTCCTCCCTACATATTTCCATTTCCTCTCTCCTCCTCTTCCTCCTCTCTACCAGTCTATCTCTCCTACTCGCTCTCTCTTGCTCCCTTTACAACAATCTTTAGTGTGGCAAGGGAACAATGACCTCAACATAGTTGAGAGGGAAGAATCCTGATTGGCCGTGCAGCATTCCCTCGTACCAGTTCTCGTCGATCTGATTGGTCAGGGTGATGATATCGCCCTCACGGAAGCCTAACTCTCCCTCGTTCTCCGGCTCAAAATCGTACAGCGCCTTACAGCTCGGCTGCTCTGGGGCTGAGGAAGAAGTAGAAAATAAGGAGAGAGAGAATAAGGGAGATGGGGAGAGAAAGAGAATGAGGTTATCTCAAATTTAAGCAAACTTCCTTTGCTGCGACACATGGCAGAGCCACAGCAGTGTCAGTTTCTGGAACAGGTTGTCACACTGCACACCTTAAGCATGCCTTCCATATCGGAGTTCATACATTACTAATGTATGTACAGTATGTTAGTATGTAACATTAGTATGTGGTACAGTCAGATCAAGTTCAACACAGCATTGCAGATACATGTTAATGAGTGCTTAGGTGAATCATTCCCAGATGGGAACTTAACCAAAAACCATGACATCTCTTGACACCGAGTTTCTCTTTCACTTTTCTTCTCCCTCTCTATCCATCATTTTCTCCACCCATCCCTTTCTCTGTGACCTCACATAGATCAACTGAGGAGAGTAGGGCTCCATGTACAGACAAACTAGGCTTTTTGTCTCCCAACAATTTCCTCATTGTATCAATTTTACCCCACAGGCTGTTGGCTCAGGGCAGGCTAGAAATGGGAAAGGCTTTGGCCACTCTCTCTGTATTTTACAACATATCTTCAATGTCAAACTATACGACTGGATTATTAACGAGAGGCATTTGAGATGCTTAATATCCCGCCATAATTACGATGATATATTAAACATAAACAGTTGTAATGAGGTCATTAATTAAGCTAATTAATGCAGTATATTGCTATGGCAACATACTTGTCCTCACATAACACAGGAGCCGTATTGATACTCCATATGTTAAAGCATTATGGAGTTATAGTAGTTTCAAGAAAATCCATTTTTCCTCAATATGCAAATTTATGCAGCAAGGTGCTCCAAAATCTAATCAGATCACTTACTTTATAGGGGATACCTGTGGTTTAAGTATGAAGTTTCTATCATGTATTGTTCTTGAGTTATTGTGTTCACAAGAATGTGTCTACACACAGACAGACAGACAGACAGACAGAGAGACACACAGACAGACAGACAGAGAGACAGACAGACAGACCCATGACAACATAATGTCCCACACTGACTTTGCTTCCCTAATCTCCTCAGGCAGAGCGTTCCAAAGCCCCGGGGTTCAAAAGCCCTGTCACCTTACGCCAGAAGATCGCCTGAAGATCTGAGGCTGCTCACTGGCTCATAAGGAATTTAAATGTCTGATATGTAGCTGGGGGCCAGACCATGCAGTGCTCAACAAACTTTTAAAATCATTCTTCAACGAACAGGCAGCGGCTGCATATTGCACTAATTGCAGAAGATTGAAGGAGTTTTGGCTGAGACCAGAGTAGAGAGAGTTACAGTACTCTAAGCAAGAAGAGAGGAAGGCATGAATAACCTTGTTCAGGTCAGCAAAGACTAAAATAAATACTTTTTTATTCATTCAATTGGAGGAGGCACGACTGAACAACCCTCTTAACTTGGTCATCATCAAAATTACACCCAGATTTCTAGCAGCAGGCTTTACATAGGTGGACAGACTACCGAGATAACATTGAAGCAGCTTGATGGAATTAGGTGGACCAAACAAAACAATCTCAGATATATGTGACGTGTTCTATCATTTTCAGTCGGAAGTCACAACGGCGCGTGTGTGGATAAACGTGATTTTATGAGAAAAGATCGATTTTTGGCTGTTTTGGGGTTTCATCAGATTTTAATAAAATAAAGCCTTGGCTTTCATTCTGTGTAAAGATTATTGTGAAATTCAAACGCTAAATATAGTTTTGAAGCTCATAAAGGTAGGGTGACAAGCAGAACTACTAGCTTAGTTTGTCAACAAAGCTCACATTCCTCATGTTGCCAGGTTCACAGTTTTTAATGTACTTGGAAATGTTATAAATGCTGTAGGACTTAAAACGCTGTTTATAAAGTTTGTCAGGGTTGTATTGTGGAGATTTGTTATTGGTTTGTTATTTTGGACTAGTTTCGTTGATCAGTGGGCTGTTTATGGGTTGGGTTTAATTGGCACTGGGAGGGTTTTGTAGCTAAGAACCTGGCAACACTTCTCCCCGTCCCTCTCTCCCCTTACTATGTGTCCCTTAAAATTATGAATGAACATCTGCATAGTAACAGGTTGACCATCGTTCACTTTTTTCTTTGTCTAAAAAAAACGTAGTTGTCAGGCATCTCAACATGTGTGTGTGTGTGTGTGTGTGTGTGTGAGAGAGTGAGTGAGTGAGTGAGTGAGTGAGTGAGTGAGTGAGTGAGAGAGAGAGAGAGAGAGAGTGAGAGTGAGAGAGAGAGACAGAGACAGAGAGAGATTGAATTGAATTTATATTATTAAAAGACATAGAAATGAATTCCTGTGAGGAAGAAATTGCTAGATTACTAAACTCAATTTCTGTAACAGGAGCAGCGACTGATGTGCAATGGACTGATATAATATCAGACTACTTTTTAACTCCGGTGCCGGTGGATGCGCGACCTGTCGCGAGTGACACCGGTGCGTCTTCCTCAGAGTCGGACAGTCCACACACCAACAATACGAGCCCTGAGGCTACAGGCGGAGAGACTGAAGATGAGGAGGAAGATATTTTGCTTATGGCAGACCCGCGGCTGCGGCTCTCCAGTCTGTAGAAGGTGCCTATGTAAGCGAAGATTGTGGCCATGAAATCCAAAAGGCCCGCGACTATAGGTGCCACTGTAAATGCACGTGGAGTGTGCACGCATAAATAACCATGTGCACATTAGTTTGCTTCTCCACATACACATGAGCTGTGCCTTTGTGAAAAGTTGAATTTCAAAATGTCAATGTGTGTGTATGTGTGTGTGTGTGTGTACGTGCACACACGCATATCTGCTTGAGAGTGTGTGTGTGTGTGTGTGTAGCGTGTCTGTGTATGTATGGGCACTCAAGACTGCAAATGTAATGTTAGTATGTTATGTTATGTTTGAATGATTTCTTTATTTGAATAAATGTCTCAGAATTGACTTCAAACTTTGAGGCCCTTTTTCTCAAAAACATAGTTTGGAAACAGTCAAGACATCAAGGGGTGCATCTCACTCAATCTTTGGAGTACAAAGATAATTTTGATATCACCAGAAAGCTTAAATTCTCCTCTTTCCAACAGTGTATTAAACTCAAAATGGTTTGAGGGGTCAATGTGACTGGAAATGATAGAGCAGGTCACATATTTTTATTAACTGGAGGACATTTTGGGACATAGCTTTTACTGGAACATAGATTTAGGTGTCATCTGCGTAGCAACGGAAAGAAATGTGTTTACAAATATTAGCTAGGGGAAGCATATACAATGAAAACAACAAGGGGCCATGAAATGACCCCTGGGGGACACCACACAAAAGATGAGCTGAGGAGGAGAGTTCTATTAGGCAAGTAAGATTAGAACCATTTAAGAGGTGTTCAAGTAGAATAGCATGGTCAACAGAATCAAAAACTGCGCTAAGATCTAAAAGGTTTAAAATAAAGCAGTCAACAGCATCAGCCGGAAGGAGATCATTAGTATCTTTCAGTACGGTAGTTTCTGTGCTGTGAAGAGCTCTAAAACCTGACTAAAATGTCTCAAAGATGTTATTACTGTTCATAAAACTTATCAGCTGTGTGGCCACTTCCTTTTTGAAAACCTAAGTCAATAACTGCTAAAAATAAGAGGATCTAGATTAGATTATTTCAGGAGTGTCTGAATTACAGCATGTTTAAAACAAGTGTGGACTGAGCCAGCGGTTAGACAACTGTTTATAATTGTTAAAATATTTGGACTAACTGTTTAGTTGGGATAGATTCTAGAGGACAAGATGTGGATTTCATATGCCTCCACGCATATGTTGTTAAAATATACAGGCATCATAAATCACCAATTATGCAATGTTTGTAAGAAGCAAGAGTATTTTGTTAAACAACCCATCTCCCACATCACACACTTCACACCAGTAGTTTTTCCGAGCACTCCGAGCCATTTCTGGACCACAAAGAATAAACCATGACACAAAGAAATGGCCCACACACACAATCTGTGACTCACACAATCTGGGTTTCCGAAAGGACAATCTGGCGAAGTGGAAAGATGGCTCTGATGATGTCACAGGAAAGAGGAGCAAGGTCAACAGGAGAAAGGGCAGCCAGATGACTGGGCTAGCTGGATGCTTTGTTGTTGTGGAGCCATGGTACGGCAACTCTGTTCCGCACACCTTACACTGAACAAGATTGTTCTTTTTTTCTTAAAATTTGTCCATGCTGGGCTTTTGTGTGGCTTTTGTGTGACATAATCGCTACCGAAAGTAGCTATCCAAGGAGTACAAACCAATTTTTATTTCTCAATTTAAAAAAAAATATGAATGGCCAAATCACAAAAGTTGACGCTGATCCACGAGAACAAATTTTTTTATATTTGATTTTTTATGACCCGTCCCTAGAGCCGGCTACTGTTTCTTACCTGAATTGCGTGAAGGTGGAGGGGCAACTGAGGTTGTGTAGCCACCGTTTGATTGGTCGCTGTCTCCGAAGTCAAAGATAGGTTTGGGTTTGGGTGTGTATTCACGTCTTGGTCGAGACTGGGCTTCATTCATCCTATCCAAAAAGACCATTTGATTTGAGTCTTACATTTTAAATCACCCACACTAAATACAAAATGATACTCTGTTACTGAACAGCCCCATACTCAAACAGGAAATTGCCACCCCAAGCAGAAAGCTGCCAAGTAATATGCGCAGCATGTGTTTATATTTTAGTAAGTGAGACTTCGTTACCATACCTGTCTCTGAGTTTGTCAGAGAGCTCGTCCAGGACCTGGACAGCCTGTCTGTGGTACTGCAGCTGGGACTCCACTAGAGATGAGAGCTGGCTCACTTGCTCTATCTGAACACACACACACACACACACACACACACAAATAAAAATACAAGATACCCATTTCACCTTGCTACACTTATGAGTAAGCCGAGAGGCATTCCAGTGGATAAAGAGTTTCATATTGTGGTTAATAAATTACCTGACCAACAGTGTGAGCACAATGTTTACACAAACCCCGCCTCAGCACAGTTGTGGGTAGGTCAAACTTCAAAACGTGTGTGCATGTTCCCACGGAGCAAATTCAATAGGAATATTGATATTTGATTCAATATAGCTAATATTTCAAATTTGGTTATTTAAATGGTGGTACAGAATGACATAAAAGAGAAGAGACTGAAACTAGAACAAACAACAGGAAATATGGAACTGAAAGACTTTCAGCATCCAGGTAGCTGTGGTCCTACTAACAATGTCAACAGATCAGTTCCTCAATACTGAAACGAACCTCTGGACCGCTGTACTAATACAGTATAATAAACACATAAATCAATGACAAGTTACAGACACACACGCACTGAGAAATATGGGCTGTCCAATTTTGTACACATAAGCCCCTTCGTCAAAGCTCCTCATTAGCATATACACTAGAGATGTTCATGAAAAATGGAACATGTTTGGGCCTAACGGACATCAATATTTGATCGTTAACTTGAGTGCAAAACGATCAAGATTTTTTTTTTGAAAATGTGCATCCCTAATATACACCCATTCCCTGTTCCTCAAAATGTGAACACCAACACCAAACACTAAACAGATATGAGCCCATAACTTCTCTGCACAAATAAACTGGTCCTCACATCAGTCTCCAGCAGGTTGTACATGCTGGTCTCAGCCACTTCCTTTGACTCGTGGAACTTCTCCAGGGCCTGTCGGACCTCCTCATCTGGGATCTTGCCCTGGCGCTTCTTCTTGTAGTCGTAGTCCAGGCGACGGCCTTCTAGCTTTTTCAGGTGGTGCTGAAGAGGTAAGGTATAGTTCGTTTTTAAGATATGCTATTTTACTGAACATTTAAAGAAAAAAAAAGGTTAAAACAGAGAAGAATTTACGCAAATTCAGAAATCTGAGTGACAGGATGAGTCCTTGCTGGCTGTCCTACAGAAATACTTAAAAGGAAAGATTGGTTATTTATAAAATGGTTATTTGCAGTAACAAAGGAACTGAGAGCTACTAATGATAGAAGACTGTTTAAGTGTTCTTTGATAGTCTGCTGTAGAAATATCCCTTTTCCATTGTATTCATTTTGCACCTGCTACGGGTGATACTGGGAGCAGGGATCATAATCTTGCATAAATTGAAATTTGACAATTTGGAGAAATGATCAAAGGGGAAACTAGTAGAGAGGACCATCAGCACAACTAAATAACTCTTGGCTACTTTGACTTCATTTGGTAGGGTGTGACCAACATCTTATCTCTCGTCACTGCATGAGAAAGATTACCAGCCGAATTTACATACATTTTATTGGCTTATAATGTGTGCCAGATACCTGTATCTCTCTGAGGTCCTTGTCACAGAGCCCTTGCAATGGGTCAATGAAGTTCTGTTTGACGTCGATGTCTAGAGAGTCTTTCACCTCTGCCAGTCTCTTCATGGTCTCTCCTGCATCTACTAGTGCTCCACCTGAACAACAAAGACAAAGGGATTAATAGTTCAGTTAAATCAATAGATTAATAGTATGGTACCACAGTTGACCTTATTGGTCACTAGTAGCTTACTAGTTAGTAAGCTATTAGCTAGCTACCTAGGATAGCCTCCTGTAGCTAGCAAGAATGGGCCAAATATATTAAAATGGGAGCCTATATCCCTATGATTCTTGAGATCCATTTGTTTCTAATGTTTTTCAGTGGGGAATATGTCAAATGATTAATGTTTGTATGACGCATCTTAGTACACAACTGTAGGACGGAGCTGGGCTGGACTTGCTCTTCCAGGTACAGCTTTCCACCCCGAGTGTTCAAAATGGCCGCCATGTGACTAAGGTCAATAGTACCACAGTGCCATACAACTATCAAACCACAACCATAAATACACAGAGAAAGTGACACAAAACAATGGGCAAAGACACATAGATAGAAGCACAAAACTGAGAGAGTCATTTCATAGGCACTCTGCAAAGCGTTCTACTGTAATCTGTCATAAGCTACCACTAAACATCACCATTATACCGCAGATAGACAGACAAGCACAACCACGCACACTCCAAACCCATAATAACATACCCCAACATTCCTCGGCCAGGAATTAACAACCCTAAACCCTAATACACACACACACACACACAGCCTACCAAAGTTAGTGTCCTCTCCCAGTTCCCGGCCATACTTGGCCATACACTCCCCTAGCAGGCCCTCGGCCTGGGGGTAGCCTGGATTCTTCACTTGACCACGGATCTTGGACATGGTGTTTAACATGGACAGCTTTGCTCGTGATGCTGGGGAGGTGAGGGAAAGGGCAGTGAAACGAGAGAGAAAGGAAACGAGAGAATATGAGAATGGGAATACAGAAGAAAAGGGAACAGATAAAGGACAACAGAGAGAAAGTCATAGAGGAAATGAGATCCCGGCAAGGAGGTTTCAGGTTATATACAGTAGAGCTTTCCGTCGTAGTGATGAACACCACACCACTTTATGAAACGGCACCACAAATTTCCATCAAAAAGTCTGAATGTAATTTCAGTACGTGTGTGAAAACAGGTTGTCTTCTCACCTGGGTTGGGCTGAAGATACTCTGACGTTTTGGAGATAACCTCCACTACTGCTTTACTGGTCACATCTACTTTCTACAAAACACAGGGAGCACACACACATCACCAGTGTACAACAGAGCTAATACAAATACAGAACCACCATAAAACAAGCTCTGGTGTCCAAACATCATCAGAAATGTATTTATCTAAACTTCAGAGTTCTGAAATGTGTACCAAATGTGAATAAAACAAAACAAAAAAACACTAACTGCTCGCATTTCCTTGTTCAAACACAATTAAAAGCATTTTGAGAATACACTTTAGAGTGTTTTCATTTTCATTCCCAGCGAGTTCGGATTAGCAAGGTCCCACTGCACTGCAGAGTACATATTGTATTTAGTAGTGACATGTACTTTGACATGCCGACATGATCCAACCTGCAGGCTGAGACTAGCTGTGTAGTGTATAGGCTACATAATGTTCTACAATGTAAAACCTAGCTTATAGCTTCAGCCACAGGTGCTTCTCTGTAAGGACCACAGAAAGATCCTTTTCTTACCCGTTCCAAATCTTTGAAGTCTTCATCTAGTTTAGTTCCTTCTGCACCTCCAACTTTCTCACTTACCATCTAGAGAGAGGGGGAGGGAGAGAGAAAGAGAGAGCAAATGATCAAACTTTAATGCTTCTCATAAGATCCTGATCTGAGCAACAACAATGCTGGTTAACATTGCAACAGCAAACAAGCCTAAGCTCATAATTTACACATTCACCCCCTGCTCTGCCACCATACACTCCATGTAGAAGATCACTAGGTGTAAACAATACGGCCCTTCCCTTTAGCAGTGTAAATGTCTCATCTACTTTCTGACAGTTTTCCTCTACCTTTAAGTTTACTTGTGTTACCAGTGAATTTGCCTACATTACTCAGCTTTGACCAAGTGAGACTGAATATCTCAAATGTTCAAGCTGGAAATTACAGTAACAGACACGGTGTAGTTAACGGCCTAGAAATGACACAAAGAACAACAACAAGAATGGCGTTACGCAACCCTTTTCTGTTTGCACTTTGCTGGATGCAAAAATGTTGGACCAGCCTGCTCCATTACTTCTACGATCCCTTTCTGGAGGGGGATATTTCATTAAAGACGATATTCCACAACTGAAGTAGACTAAAACATGTTAATTGAAAGCATATGTATTTCCATGTGAGATCACTCAGCATGTTTTTAGGTCACAGCCTAAGAATGGCCAACCGTTTCATTTTTGTGCATGTGCAAAATATTTTTTCGGCATCCTTACAGGCTAATTCATTTAATTCTCAGCAGGGTTTCCGCTGGCATTTTAGAGAGGCTTGGGTGGCAACATCGCTCGTGGTGGAGGAGGATTTAAAACCCATAAAGGAAATTTCAATGTAAGAAAATTAAGCTCTTTAAACCCGCTCAAGACTGCTGTGTAAGGATAAGTCACTACAGGCACTCATTCAGACATTCTAGGAAAGGAAGAAGATACACATCATATTCTGAAAATTGAAACTTAAAAAAGGTGGCAGCCTTAGAGTTTAATAGGTTGGGGAAACCTCTGCTTAGTATGAAAACATGCAAACAAATTCCTTTTGTTGTTGTTGCCCAATTTGTGGCATCCATTGCACAGCCTCATTCCTTGTCAATTGTGACCATGTGAGGGGAGCAGAGGTTTTAAACTAAGTTACACAAACAACGGCAACAACAGCAGCGGGCAAATGCACATTTCTACAGCACAGCAACAGACGCTCTGCTGGTCAGTCAGTCAATAACAAGGCACAACATTTAGCCCACTCTGGCTTCCCTGTGTCCAGGCCTAGACTCGTCAGTCACATAGAAGTAGAATTAGTTGGATTGCTATTCTGGCTGTGTAATGAGTTTGTACTGCTGTAACATCAAGCTGATTAAAATCTTGAATTGCTGTGTCTTTAAGCTACATGGTTCAGTCACTTTGTCTCTCTCCAAGTGGAATGGGCAGAAAAACGACTCCCATCTCCATGGCATGAAACAATAGTCCTCGGTTGCAGAATAACTTGTAGAGCTATTAACAATCCTGATGTTAAGCCTTCATTAGTTAATCCCACAGCTTTAACAGAGAGAGCAATTCAAACTGTCACTGGACACTTTGAAAAAAAAGTGCAAGAGTACTGGGAAATGGATAAATGATTAAGCATTGTATTTTAAGATCTGAATTTTGTTCTGTAGTACACTAATTGTTCCTGAACCTTTTGAGGTACGGTACCTTGGGTGACATTAAGACTTTCCAGAAATACCATCATACAGCTGAACAGCCTGGGACTCCTAAAACAGTTTTGACTGGACTAAATTAGGTTTAAGGCTATATTTGTAGGATCTAACCTACATGTATAGGCATGTATAATTTGGTCCTGATATTATTAGACCTAGGCCTATGGGTCATAATTATTGATAAACAAAAGACAACAAAAAGCAAAAAGAAATGTAAGTCTTTTTAAATAAATATAGGTGGACCAAGATCCTACTATCATAAAATCTTTGTAGTTTGGCTATAAGATCTTTTCAAGCGGAGTGTGTGGAGTGATACTGAACCGATCACTCACATCAAGCTGCAGAAACATTTTTTCCCCCATCCATTCCTTCCTTGTCATTTCAGTAATATTAGACAGACATATCCTAATCACTTCTGTTAAAATATTACTGTTTTCCTGCTTTTTTTCCTGTTCCTGATCACATCCCTGTGGATTCAACAAACCCACTCATCCATGACAGAACAACAGCAATTTGAGTAGTTTTCATGTCTCTAACATGACTGAACACGTTTGAGAATTGTTGGAATTATCGAGAAATTCCGAGCTGGATCAATAGATCAATGCATAAGAATAGCATGATAACTGAGAGACCAGTAGATGAGTCTGATGTGTAGTCATTCAGTATGACATCAGGACATGAAGTGTGCAGATTATTTATTAGAACTTTCTTGTCTACCACCTGGAGGTTCCACATACAAACCCCACAGAGACAAAATAAATCGTATCACAGTTAAGCTGGCATCTGCGTTTGGGAACAGCAGTAGTCTATAGAGGTTTGGTGAACAGACTGCTATCTTCAATGTTGAATTTGTGTCGTATGGGGAAAAACACATGACAGACCTTTAGGGGATTGAGGTCACAAGTAAAGATACAGCTTCAACTCTCAGCCTGCTCAATATCTGCCAACAGAACTCGGAGACAAAATAAGCTTCCAGTCTTTTTTTTTTTTGGCCATTTTAACCTATATTGACACTGTCTTGCAACACAAGACAGGGGCTAAGGAATGAATTTAATTTAAACTTAATCAAATTTAAATTGTAATTTTACCATGTGTGTTGTGAGTCACTAAATTTGGGATGCTAGTCTGTTCTGATTTTGTGAAGCAGAAAAAGTGAACTGTAGTATCAAAGTATCACATCAGTGTAACATCTCATTTACTTACATACAGTATCAACTGAATGCAGTCAAAAAACTTCTAGGAAATGTTATATTTGGAAACAAGCATTTTGGTGTTGAAAAAAACTGCACATTCACGCCTACATACTGGATCAGTATCAAACCAACTATCTTTTTTTAATATAATGACAACGGGTAGGCTATTAGTTAAAAAATCCCTGAATCAACTGTATCATTATTACATGTAAGCTAACCAAAGCCTAGCCCAAGCTCATGTTCTGCTTTTGATGGCTTGAGGAGGAAAAGGCTCAGGAAGATGACTCAAACAGAGGACTGACATTAGGAAATCGGTGGCGAGAGAGAGAGAGGGAAAGTAACGGCCTAATGTAGATGCATGTTGTGTCCTATGGTGGTACATGGAAATCAGTTGGTGAGAATCAACTGGTGGGGAAAGCCATGTGATGTTCATTCTGTTATGTCTTGCTCCCACAAAAAAGAACATTTGTCTATTAGCTGTAATGTAAATGTTGGGTATGATTAAAGCTACTGGTCATAAGCCTGAACTATACAGCTGAAAGATCTGAGAGCAAAATGAAGAGAAAAATAAATCCTGTGCTACAAATAGACAACAATGTTCTGTTTGAAATCCTTGTTAAGCGAAAATGAATCACATCATAGTTAAGATGGCTGTGAGACATGCAAACTAGGTCATACATTACGAGCTTCAAGCTAGTTACAGAAAGCTGTGACATCAATTTCCAGAGGAAATTAGCTGACTAATCTTCCATAGAAACGGAAGGTAGGATGGTGATTCAACAATACATAAGATGTCGACAGGCATGCTGTTACATATAACATTATCTAAACAGCCGATACAATGAGCACCAAAGGCCACAAAATGTCAGTTTTTAAACCCTGAGCCCCCAGAGACGAGAGAAGTTTTAGCGAGGCTGGTGCAGTGGTTCTCAACCTGCGGGTCGGTCCCACCAGGAGATCATGTAATTTATAGATTAAATAATATATACTACATTATCATATTTAGAATGTCTGTGATAAATTACATCTTCTGTGAATTACAGTCAGTCTCAAGGCTTCCTCCAGTTATTAATAATGTCAAATAGTCTAAAAAAGGGAAATAAAACCTATATCACATCATTATCTAGCTTAAGGTTCATAAATAAAACAAACTTCATAAACTGCACAATTATTCTACTTGGGTATTGGCTAAAAGGCATTTGTAATCAACTCAATCACCAGATAAGGTTATTAGTCAAAGGTATAAACAGACAACACCCTGGTTTTCCCTCACATCTAGGCTACATGAGCAGGTAGAAGTGGCCATGCTAGGGTAAATGTTTACTTAAACTACATCTACATACTGTATAATCCCTGTATTGGCCATCCCATATGAGATGAGTCAGGGGAATATCAGACATGCGTCTCCCCCACTCAGCATGAACATCCATTCCCATTAGCATACCTAGACCTCATTTTGAGGTTTTGAGTGTGTGCGCCTGTAGGGGTAGGCCCTTTGTGCCAGACATTTCAGGTTTTTAAGATTTATTGTGAGGGGAATTCTCTGAAAAACAGAGAAAAGGAAAGGAGGGACAGTAAGAGAGGAAAATAAGGATGTGTGGGGTACGGAGCACAGATATCCATGCTACAGCCAACTTCCTGCATACCTCAACAGGAGAAAATCTGAGCAATGTGCAGCAGTAGGACATAAGCAAAATAATTCCTGTAATTTGGCTGAGCTGCCATGTGCTCATACATTGTCGAAGTCCTGCACCACAGCAAGCGTACTCTCAGTAATGAGCCGAAGTGTCTTGCAGAGGGTGGGACATCATATTTCTTCTGTGTCAAGTGTTATTGAGTTCTGGCAAGAACAGCAACTGCATTGCAGTGAAATAGAGGGAAAGCACTGCTCTCTCCGTCCATCTCCTTCTCTGCATCACTCTTTAACCCGCTCTCTCACACGCAGTATGCTCTTTATCTCCCTCACACACCTTCAATGATCATTAAAAAATTTCCCCAACAGTCACTACCAGCAGTACTGACATGACAGCTTCTCAATCTTGTTTTTTTCCCCCTTCCTAACCAACAGGGATCTGAGCCTGTTCCTGACAGGAAGCCGGGGCAGTAACCAAATGTCTTTCCTGCTGAGATCAGCAGGGACAGGAAGAAAGAGACTCAAAAGTCTTTTAATCGTCCACCCCCTGACTGAGAGCAGGCCTTTGGCTGAGAATTAAAAACATTCACCAACGGTCTGACTTCTGTAACGTTAAATTATATGACTTTTATATTTCCGTGATGAATAGCCACATTCCCGACCCAATGTTAAACTTATGTTAATGTCCCAGGTGTTGATTTGCCATGCTAAACAAAAGATTAACACCAAAACACAGGAAGAAAATGGGTAACGAGTAACGTTACATCTTGACGTTGAACGCCTAACCGATAAAAAAAGGAAATTCTAAAGAAATTTCCATGAATTTTCAAAACCATTACGGGAATTTTTCTAAACTTGACCAGTTCATATTACATGACTCTTTTGTGTGTTTTGTCTGTGGGAACCCTGATTCACACACGGAGTTTCTAAGGCAAACATACCTAAAATGTTACCCCAGGGTGTGTAGCCAAGTTACTGAATCTGAAACTTGCACAGCTGGTTACGTTAGCTAAAAAAGTAACGGTTAGCTAACATGCTAAAAGCAGATAATGTTGAATGCCACTCTACATGCCAAACAGGTACATTACACTAATCGTAACTAGTTTAACTAACGGTAGTCAACACTGACATAACCTACTAACGTTGCCGAAGAAAGATGCCTTATTTTGATAACTTTAGCAGCTGGAAAAAAACATACTGAGATTGTTGTGTTAACGTTAGTTAACTAAAAATATCGTAGTTACATTTTACTAAATAACGATCATTAACTAAACTAGCTATTTGCATTTAACAAACAGGCACGATGAGTAAAGTAGCTTGCTGCTTGTTACCTATGCATCTGAAACTAACAACACGTAATCACATTATCAGCAGGCTAGTAACGTTAGCAAGCTACCAACCATTAGCTAATGTTGCTAAATGGGGTTAGCTGGCTAACGATAGCTGAGAGTTGGTAGAAGAAAAGTTTTTGCAAACCTGGCTGGCTTTATAAAACTGCTTCTTCAAGCCCGCTACAGACATCTTGAAGCCGGACTGCCTTAAACTTCCAACAACGGCGTAAATGAGTTACGATATAATTACAGTTAGCTTGTGAGCGATACAGTTTGTTAGAAAAGGGGCCAGTGCAGAAATAGTTGAAGAGGAATCATAGGACTGCACAGCCGTCGCTCCAGGTCGGGACACGCCAAGTGATTCTCAACTGACCACGTCTACGTCGAGGATGGCTCCCACTATCACAGCCGTAAACAGAGCAGATTCACAAATCCAAGCGAATCTAAAACGCTACCTCACGGAACAACACCTAGTAACTCAAGCATAAACACTCTGGAGTAAAACCATACGTTGTAAACCACTAAAGCTGCACTAGCCACTTTCAAGAAATCACATTCCCCAGTTTACAGATTCTGGATTCATAAGTAAGGGCACACTGCCTCCTGGTGGATATAGCTGGCATACACCCATCTGTCACCCATCTGTCCGCCAAGGTCCCCTTGGCATATAATACAAAATAATACAATATAATACTTCTGTGGTTCCCAACCCTTTTCATGACAAGGACCCCCTGGTAGATGGCCATTTGTCCCAGTTACCTTAATCTGAGAATAGGTCTGTCTGCACTGTAGGATGGGGAGATGACACAGGGGAGATTGAAACCTCTGATCAGAGTAGCCTAGTCATTTTCTCTCATTTGCTCATTTTGCTATGTGAATTAAATAAGAATGAAATTAAATAAACTATTCCTCATCTGGCTGGGGACCCCACGAATGAGGTCAAGGACCCCTCCCTGGGGATCTCTGGACCCCAGTTTGGGAACAGTCCTACTAGCTACCATAGGGTGGCAATAAAGTACTGCATCGTCATCCCCTCCTTTTATGGGGCCTGGAATGACAAACACACAGGCCCTGAGGCAGGCAAGGCAACCCAGTTTAAAATACAAAGATTTTAGATAGGCCCTGCTGCTTGTTTTGATATGTGTTGCAGCACAAAATACAGTGTAATATGAGATGGGTTGAGTCCGGTCAAAAGACAGGAAATAACATAATATAATCTAGGTCTGTAATGTCATTGACAGTACACTATCACATGAAAAACATCCATTTTTGAATGCCTGTAAGGAAGCTAAAAGAAGTTAATTATCTGGTAATACAGTATAACAGCTTTCTTCATGACCCATCTGGATCATGAGACTGACTCAAAACATATAAATTCAAATCTAATTTGTTGAAAATGCAGTTTATGCAGGAGAGCACACATAAAGAAGATGGAGGTGGGTAGTGGGAGGATGTTGAATATAGTTCATTTGTGATTTGTGTATTATTGACCACACCATGACCACACCATGTACTGGTTTATTTGTATAGTAGCCAGTACAGGGAGAAATTGGGGTCTGCAAATAACAAGGGTAAAACTTGTTCAAAAAAACAGGTTGTGTTAACTGAGACAAAATGTCACTTGACAAACAAGCCTAGAACAAATTGGTGAATAGAATTTTAGAACTAATTTAGTGTTACTCACAACCATAGCTTGAATAAGGGTTATTTAACAGAAAAAGGATATATATATATATATATATATATATATATATATGTATGTGCATAATACTGCTGATTAGAGTAATATTAGAAATGTATTATTTTATCTCAGTATGGAATATAGCTCATGCTCGTGTTGTTAATTTCAGCATTTGTGGTTCATCGTACACCAAATGTGCCAACACTTACGGAGGGTATTGTGTTTCATAGAGCATAAGGAAATAACACAAGAAAACAGTTTTATTGTAAAAAGACCTTTATTACATTCTTAAATCCACATATTGTATCCCCATTGTACAACAATAACACTTTACTGTGTTAATAGCCTCTTAGGCTTTATATCCATAACATATCATAAATTATTTCTTATTAAAATCTATATTGATTCAATAATAATAATCTTAAAATAGAGTGAAAATATCATAAACAGAAGGATCATGACAAAAGAGAAACTTTTAGGGAGACATCTTTAAAAATGCTTTTTAAAAAAAATAGAATTACATCTCTCCAAGACAAAAAGGACACTAAACTGATGAGAAAAACAGTACAGATAAGGATAAAAATGAAGAAACAAAAGATCACAACAAAACCAACACAAGATTCAGAGATTAAAATCCATCTTTTATATTCATTATACTTTTTTTTTTTTTTTTTTTTAGATCCTATTTCTTCTATGACTCAAACTCAAAAGTCTTGCGATAATGATATTAGACAGGGGTAAAATCTTTGATACTTCTGTGATCAAACATTCACAAGAACATGTACTGTACACAGTGATCAAGGTTTTAAGGTCTTCTATCTTGGTGCAAGGTGTCTTGCTAGACTATCTGAAGACACCGTAGGACCGAGAGCCCAGCTATCTCCCTGAGTAACTCTAAGCGGAAATGTCCGTGCAAATCTAAAGAACTGCTCCCAAAACATGCGTTAGTAGGGACACTTTGTGGACAGCTTTTAGCTCTGCAAAATTACATATTATTTCTTTTGAAATCAACACGTTTAACATTCTAGGACGCTAAACACAAAGCGTTACACTTTGTTACAATCTTCTTCTGCCGTAGAAACTGTCATCCCCTCGTGTCAGTTAATACTTGATCTGTGTAGACGTTGGCTGTGTATTTGTTATGCTGAGAGTCGCATCATCTCTTGTGCTGCACACTTAACTGTACATCTGTGCTGGAGTGCTTATGAAAACTAATAAACCATCATACAGGGCAACGAGGGCCCACTAAACTGAGAAGAATGGGAAAGACATTATTGCACAGTCCCACCATGCCACTATCTTAAGCACCCAGAAAAAGGTTTATCCCGCTTCATACTATGTAAGAACATATAGAGTATGGAGAAAGCACTGTTCCAGCAGTGCAAAGTCAAACCTGGCTATGATATATTAAATAGAACTAGACATCCAAGGTCTGTAATGTGATTGTCTCTTTATGCTAAAGGTAGTAATGATAATAATAGTGTTTTCTCTGATAAAACTATTCATTTCCAGTAGCTTGTTTAAGATACCGGTAGAATGACATTTTAGAAATCCAATATGTCCCCCTCACTTTGTAGAACTGATGAAAAAGTTTCATCCGGACACACCCTTGCCTGCCTCTCCAGAGACCTGACTTGTGATAGATCTCTATCTATGTAGGGCTTCCTGGATCTTAAGGAATGAACTCACTGGAAAGCTGTTCTCTTAGTCGCCAGAAACCATGTAGTGTTCTCAATATTAAGCAGATCAACGGAAAGAGGAGCCTGCGATCTGAGTCTGTCCTGGTTTAAAAGAGGGGAATAATGCATTTAAGTTCACTATCCTTCAACGTTCACCGCAAATTGTTATTTTGAAGAAGCACTCTAATATGAATGTAGGGATACTAACTCAGGGGGGTAGCTGATGGCTCTGTCAACCCTTTGCTGTGCCATGTAGTGTTTAAAGAGGGTGAGGTAGTAAGGGAGTGGGGTTAGGAATAGAGGACCTAGTTCGCTAATCAGAACACCTTCGCCGTCTGCGAGAGCGCAGGCTGCATGAGCCCAAAGCAGTGGGAGTGGGGAAGACAGTAAATCCCCTGTCAATGATGGTCTAAGGAGCTTAAATAATACCGTCATCCACCTGTCCGCCCTCCATTCTTTGCCTCTCATCCATGTAGATTGGGAGTTTGGTAGTGTTTTTGTCTGTGTAGTTGCTCTCGCGTCTTAACATCAACTCTCCAGTTCCTCCCTGCATGCCTTTCAGTACTCCCAAAACCTCTTGGACCCACTGGTTCTCACAGTGCCAAAGGTTTGGATGATGGCACCCTTGTGAGGAGGGGCGGGGGGGGGGGGGGGGGGGGGGTCTTGAGGCGAGAAAGTTCCAGCAGCTCCTCCAAAGTGAACACGTAACCCCACAGTGGTTCAGCTTCCCAGCACCTTGTTCATGCAGCTTATCTGAAGCCGGAGGATGTATCTCCCGTTTCTGAAGTTTCACAGACGGCTGTCTTTGAGTGCGAACCCGTAAAGTCTTGTGCCGAGCGAGCGTTCGTTTTGGATTCTAACAAGGACTCGTAATAAGTGCTAATCATCCACTGGATTTTCTTTTAAGCGAGATCAATCATTTCATCCCAGAACCCCACGGTACGGTCAGGCAGTATCTGTTTGAGAGACCTGAGAACAATTACTACATTGCCATTGTTTGTTTCTCTCTCTCCCCCTTGCTCTCTACGTGAACTCATGACTACTCTTATCTTACATGATTATATAGGTGTGTGTATATAAAAAAGGAACATCTGAAAATACTTTCACAATACTTCTGTGATTCTTCACTCTCTCATTCTCTCTTTCTAAGTGGCATTTGCAAAGGGAAAGGGTATTAGGATTGAGGTCGTTGATTGCATTAAAAAAATAAAGAGCTCACAAATATCAGTGTCTGAGGGTGTGCTGGTAAAAATACTTATAAACATCAGCATAAGTGCTATGCTTTGTGCTAGGTGTGCAAGAGTTTGTAGGTGCATGGGGGCAGACACTTTGGGTGTTTGCCCACGATTCGCTTAAAAACCCTGCCTGCTTGTGAGTTTGATCATGGTCCCTTTAAACAGTTTGTTCACGAGATACAAAACTGCAAAGTATGGGCGCTACCAAAAAATATGAAATGAAAAAAGAAAATGCACTGTTATTACAATGAGATTTGAAACAGGCATCATTACAGCACATCTCCACAAAATGGGTCAGGATTATAAGTATGTACATTCTATATCAAGCCTAGGGCTGTGCTGAACGGTTAAGGGGAGAAGGGGTACATTCAACAAATAGCTTACAGGAACTGTGAGAACTGGGAAAGAAGTCAAACTTATTCTAGAGAGGAATTCAACTCGATGGGGAGGTTTAAGGTCCGCCTCATAGAAAAATATTTTTGACAATACAAATTATGTAGGCTACTATATAATCATTTCTTCTAACTCCCTATAAAAATAATTAGGTAGCATGCACTGAGTACCCCAGCAGCACCTAGTGTTAAGGTGAAGTTAAATGGACTGGCTTGTAGGGCAGTGTAAAATAAAGTGTAGCGTGCAGGATTGTCACTGAGCTGCTGGTTGGTTTTGCTTCTGCTGGTTGCCACATTTCTCTCTCCCTCCCTAAACCTCAACGTCTCTATTTGAATCACTCTCTTCTGCCGAAACAGCGTTAGCCCTCGGTGGAGTCTGGGAAGGTGATTTCACTGCCAAAGACCTCCCTGTACAGAGGGGGGAAGGTGTACGCCGTCTCAGGGTGAACCAGACGGAAAAACTCCAGTTTGTCGATGTGGAGGTTGCAAATGGACTTCATTATGGGAAGCTTAGACACCATCTGAGAAGGAAAGATAGGAAAGTAGAAGAAGAATGAAAAGGAGAAAGAGATACCAAATAAGCGTGTGTTCATTTTTTAGTATTTTTCTGAATATTTCTGTTTTCATTTGCAGGATGAGGAAGAAAAACTTGCTTAATAGCCATAATCTATTGAGAAAAAGTTAGAACTGCCTCAGGTTCCAAGTTTATTATAAAGCATTACGGCATAATGAGAGAAAATAGGATACTTTTTATAGAAAGACTGAGGGCCACTGAACAAAATGACAAAATTGAGATGAGAAGCATTACGTTTAAGTAGGCAGCACCATTATTTAGTGCAACAAAACATCATGTCACTTAAATTCAGCGAATTGGTACAGCAGCACTGCAGGCTCTGTACCTTAGCCAGTTTCTCCTCTGATGAGCCGTCCCTCTGTAGGCAGCGCTGCAGAGCCACGTACACCTTCTCCTGCAGCTTCTGGATCTTCTGGACGTCTGTCAACCAGGGTCGATCTGCAAGGAGGGGGCGGTGACATCATTGTGTCATTCACTTGATACCGCTCAATGAATATTCATTTTCACGTCATGTTACAGAGTTGGAACTAACTCTGATAAGCTTTACAGTGTTTAAATGTCTATGAGGAGAAGAGGGAATTAGTGAAGCATTAACACAAGGTCCTGAACTTTTAAGGGACCAAGTGTATCCACTCTGGTGGCCAGTAGAGGTGTGTTGCATCAATTTAGTTAGAGTGAAAATACTTAAGGGAGGAGGAGTGAAGCCCCTCGCAAGTTTGAGGCAGAATTCCAGATGTCAATCTCCCTGCTAATGGTTATACCATTCAGTCACGGAAATATTATTATTTCCGAGTTTATTCAGTACTGGGATTCGTCCAGTTGACTTGGAACATCATCTCACCTGGTGAGAGCAGCACAGCGGCGCTGAAGAGAGCCATCTCCTCTTCAGAGAGTTGTATGCGGCTCAGGCTTTTCGCCAAGTCAAACACTGCATTCACAAGGTCATCACAGCCTAGAGGGAGGGAGGGAGGGGGACAAACAAGACCATCAACAAAACAGCAACTGTGTTGATTTTGACACTGAATATGGAAACAGATGAAAAGTTGAAAATCCCTTTCACTAATTTGGTGTGTGTGTGAGAGAGAGAGAGAGAGAGAGAGAGAGAGAGAGAGAGAGAGATTGAGTAATGGAAGAAGTGAATGTGTGGACTCACCGAGAGCTTTGAAGAGCTGAGCACTGGCGAACTTTCCATCGAAGAGCAGTGTATTATTGATGGGGTTGTAGGCCCGACACATACGGATCAGGAGAACATCCATGCAGCCTGAGGACCAGAAAAACACCAGAAATATTGAAAGCGGCACAGGCAAAGGATGATGATCAGAGAAAACAACATGAAAGAAGCTGAGTGAGTGGAAAAACAGGGTGAGCCACTGTTTGAAAGTAGAACAACCAAGCACCTTTTTAAGTCATACTCTATGCATGTGATATTTAACCTCTGTGACCTCAGCTGCAACCTGAGGGCATTTTTAATGCACTTTCATACAAGAGCTGTTATTGTTCCCAGCTGGAACTGTTTGCAAATCATTAAACATACAAAGATAGTTGTCTTGCAGGATAGCTGTCTTGCTGGAGGCGTGTCTCTTGTAAAAAGAGCTATTGACTGATTGTCATATGACTAAACACAATGTGCATAATTGATTTTATAGTTAACCCTCAAGGTGTATGCATGCTTGTGTCATGCACTAATTGAGCTGACAAATACAAGACATTAGCATTTTCGGGTACCAAAAAGTGAATAAAGCAAGCAGGCAAAGTGAGTGTGGTGTAACATCAAGGCAGATTCAACATCTGTAGTGTGATGTGTTGCCACAGTGGAACACTGACCTGCTTTGAGGAGGATAATCTGATCATTCTGACAGAGATCCATGAAGCCGGTGATGCGCTTGGCAAACTCCACCACATACTGGATAGCATTGGTGATGTGAATGGCACATTGTTGCCACATCACCTCAGCAGACTGAGAGGAAGCAGAGAGACAGAAAAATACTGTTTAGAGGCTGTTATGAGATTTTTTTCATCAGCTCAGTACACATTGTATTCTATTGTTCTCTATTGACTGTATGCTGACTTGGCAATGCTGATTGTCTTGTTGTGCGAGTTGATTTCCTTCTAGGGATAACAAAGACTTGCTAAACCGAACAATGTTAGATATATTTGCTACATCTCTCTTAGAGATATGACCTACAACCTTGGGAGGCGACTGGCGAGACAGAAAGCCTAGAAGCAAATGATAATGATATTGGATTGGATTCATAAACCCCATTGCAAGAATGCATTATGGTGTAAAAGAAGGTCACACTTTTATTTTGTTTTTGGAAACTTGTTCTAGACTTTCTGGAACTGATTTTTGTTCAGTGTAAAATTTTGAAAACATTCCTTTCTGAACCTTGTACAAGAGAACAGCTAACAGGGCAAGATGACCCAAGATTCATTAATGCGAAAATATATTTTATGTTTTATGGACTGTGTGTGATTGGTGTGATTCCCTGTTGATAAATTTAAACTGCACAGAGCAATTCACAGTGATTGAATGTGTCATATTTCGAATTATGGTGGGCAAGAATTTCAATGAATTTCTGAGCATGTCATTCTCCCAAGCAACCTCCATTCTTGAGCATTTGTACAAATGAGGTTCTTCTGCCATATCTGTGCAATGCAATATTAAAATAATGTGCGGATGAAAGCCACCTGTACCTTGGTCTGGTACGAGCGAGTCTCTTCAGGGCTGTACAGCGTCCACGCCATTCTCTTCAGCTCCTCTGTGCTGTACTGGCTGGTCTCAATATGGGACTTCACCACACTCTGGGTTATACGCTCTGCACAGGGGGAAACATTTATTAGTTCTCTATCAAAATCACTTCTCAACTTCTTCTATGACAAAGACATTATATTTTTTCACCTTTAAAGTATGTTATGTGAGATCCATGTTATATTTGAGACTGATTTAAGGTTCAAAAAGAGAACAGTAATTATAACAGTGTGACCTTCCACTAGCAATCATAGTAATGCAGTATTGGATTTCTGCTGACCTATCTCCAGAAGGGAGCAGCCTTCGGGCAGGGGGTTGATAATGGCATGTGAGAAGAGTCCAGAGTCGTGCAGCAGCTGGTACTCATGCTTGATGTTGTGGTTTCCGTCTACGAAGTCCAGGTTGGTCTGTTCTGGTGAACTCTGAGAGGACGAGCTGCTGCCTGCGCTGCCGCCCAGCATCTCCAGGTTACAGTACTCTCCGCCCGCCCCCTCTGGGGTCAGCGGCAGGTCGAACAGCAGGCCTTCCGGCAGCGTGGTGATGTCGTCCAGATCGCTGAGCGCGGCGCTGGAGCCTCGGCTGTAGGCGCGGCCGTGGACCGCCATCTCGCTGCTTTCCTCGCGGGCGCCGGCCCCCGCGCGCTCCTGGGACTGCTGGTGCTTCTGGACCTCGGCGTACAGGCTGTCACGCTGCTTTTTGGACATGCGACCAAACTTCACCGCTGTAACAGGAGGGTGTAATGACAGTTTAACAATCAAGCAGCTTATATGTTATGAGTCAAACAAGGATTAGATAACCGTCTGTTGTGATAAATGAAAACTGAGAGGTGGACAGACTGAGTAAGTCAGATATAAATAGATGATGCTGCCCCTTATGAACTCACCGTCGCGGCTCATGCCCAGTGCTAGGCACTTCTGCAGCCGGCAGTGTTGACAGCGGTTACGGTTGGTCCGGTCAATTAGACAGTTCCTCTGTCGTGAGCAGGAGTACATAGCGTTGTTCTGCTGGCTGCGTCGAAAGAAACCCTAGATACAGAGACACACGCACAAAATACTCACTAATAGAATACAGGATCAGCAGTGTGGGCGTCTAAATGCTGCTGGGCTCTGAGAGTGCATTAACAGAATACATTCATTAAACTGAGTAAGACACTGAATGAGCCTAGTGGTGACTGCACCAATTTTTACCAGAAAAAAACCAATATGCCATAATTTCTAAGAATGATGAAGTAGACGGGTGATAGCTCACCTTGCAGCCTTCACAGGTGATGACACCATAGTGGATCCCTGATGATTTGTCCCCACAGATCTTACAGGGAATCACCTCTATTTGAGCTGGGGATAATAAGAGAGAGAGAGAGAGAAAAAACAGATGTTAATGTATTTATCACTAAGGGGCGCAAAAAGTGAGGTAGTGAGCTAGTTTTGACATTAGACATTAAACCTGAAAGGTAGAATGTTTTAAAACTCTGCGGGTAGTTTTAGAGTCAGTTATATGCATTAATTTATCGAGAAAGCACATGATGAAATAATAATTGCTGGGTAAGTGCATACTGGTAGTCATAACACTGTGGATTTTTTGTCATATGCCACAATTCTCCACTGCGAGTCAGGTGATGCAACACTGTGATGAAATTATTGTCAACTGCTGTTCCCACATTCTTGCCACACACATAAATATATAAAGAAAACGGCTCCAAATAGGCAGCAAACTACAGTGTTGCCAACAATGTGTGAAAAGAAACATTACTTTGGCCACAGTTCAGTAGTATTATAATAAAGAAGCATTTTTGTGCCATTTAAGGGAACATTCAACATTTGTTTTCTAGGCCTATCATGTCGACTGTAGTTGTAGCCAATAAAACACCTCAGCCATATCAAATGAAAAGGGCAGCCTGTAATAAATCAATATTTACTCTAAACAGCTCTGATTTTGAAGATTCATGAACCCAAACAAGGCAACCACAACCTTGGATGTGATACTACATGGTGCAATTAGATTTCAAACAAATTCATGTTTTTTCATTTAAGACTAACTCCATCTGCGCACTACAAGAAATGTATCTAATATCAAGATACAGTATATTTGTATTAAAGTTATAGGATCATGGAGAAAGGAGTAAAGGGGCAAGAACACAGTGCATCCCATAACTGATAAAGGAAACAAACAAACCTATATATTATACACCTTCTCTTTAGTGTGAATGCCTGAGCCTTCTTATCCAGGAACAGCCTGTTCTTTTCATTATGTTGTTTATCTAAGTAGCAGGGCCTCCTCAAGCCCAGAATAGCAGGTCAATTGCATTAGCTGAGGCCTGGGGTTATAAAGTTTCACCGGCTCTCTCTCTCGCTCTCTCTTTCTGTCCCTCCTCCTCCAGGGTGAACTAAATGTTAACAGGTTAACAAAGGCCCACCGCCTCTTGAGGCCTCCAAGTTCTCTATATCTGGTCTCCCGATGGCAACTCTCAATAACGGCTGCGACTGATCGTTGCCGTTTTTCTGCAGGATTTGATTTGTCTCAGGCCGCAGGCTTTGCCAAACAATTCCTAAACTACTTTAGCTGGGTGGAACAGGGTATTAGGTAACCGGTAAACTGCAGCAGCGGCATTAACCGGCCTTCACAGCTCTTCAGAAAATTACTGTTTCATAAAAGCTCTTTTATAAACTACTCACAACCAACCAATCACACGAGTCACTCTATGGGTGAGCCGACATGCGTCACACGCTGAGGCGAAGCAAATGAGGTTAGTGACTGACATAACTCTGAAAATTACGATTTGGGGAATAAAAGGAGACAGAGGAGGGAAGAGGGCCCATTTTCCTTCCACTAGGAAATGAATATTAGTCTTCTTGTGCAGTGTGCGTGACATATTTGAGTGTTTCTGCTGGATAGAATTTCTACTGACCTACGAAAAGCAACTAAGGGAAATAAATAAATAAAGGGCAATGGAAAAAACCCTCTCTCTGTCACTCCCTTCGTCGCTCCCTCGCCAGCGCCTCTCCCCCTCCCCTCACCCTGTTATATAACTGCCGTCTGGCTGCATTCCATGAACACACTCATTCAAAGGAGGTTGCCTCGGCAACACCGTGACAATCCTCCCTCGCCTTCCTCCGCTCCCATTGGCTGCCGGGCGAGCGGCTTTGTCTCTGACTCGCCGTCTCACCTGCCAGTCAGCTGAGTGGCACAGTCAGGCTGAGAGCAGGAGCTGTTCCACTGACACAGTTTCCCATTCAGCAAAGGGGGGCGGCGCTTCAGGTGGCAGCCGCGCAAGGGACGCAATCTGATTTCTTGTGGGTTTTAAGGTGGAACCAAATCTGACTCAGTCTCTCAGTGAAGGGAGGAGCTCTTTCTTGGTGTGGTGAAAAACAATCCAAGGTTTGATCACTGAAAGATTGATGACTACTTTAGGCTGGTAGGGTAACATTGCTCCACTATATATTTTACAACTTGCATAACATCTGGGAATACTTTCAAAAAACTCCCAGTACAGTAAGCTGCAGAAGGACACGTAGAAGTAACTAATAGGAGCTCTCAACTTGTTGCAGCATGTCAAGTATTTGAGTGAAATTTCAGCTGTGTTTAGAGCTAGACCATAAATCTATTTATACTCCGCTGCAGTCGGTTGGCCAGGGATCCGTTCTGCAGCTTCTGGTCTATCATGAACACAAAGTCAAAGTTACATAAATCATCACGTAACAGTTAATCACATGACAGGGCTGTGACGCATATAAATTGGATGACAAATCAATTTCAAAAGAATGTTTCTCACATGAAGCTAATAAACGTACAGTGTGTAGAGCAGTTATTGAAGTAGCTGATGTGAAATAAAGTCAAGTCTTTAAACATTTATTTGGGGAATTTTGTGTTCTTTTGACCTTTAGGCGATTTGGTCAGTGGGTCAGTGATGTTTGTTTTGGTTGGTGTGAAGTCATGTCATTTCACTGCATGGGTGTAAACAATGGTTCCTTTATTCCCATCGGCTATGTTTAGAGCAGCACCATTGGGCTTTGTTCTGAGAGAATTTGTTTCTTTAAGTTCTTACACAAGCAAGAAAAACAGCCTTTTTGCGTGTGTGCCGTTCCCATCTGCAGAAAGCATATAGAGAATGTTTGAAATCCATTTGCCTCTTTTTAGAGAGAATGCAATCACATTTCTTTTGAAAAGTTATAGCTATGTAACTTGGATACCAGCAGGTCGGTGAAAATACCAGCTTATCTGTGTAACTGAAGCATAAAGAATGTGCTTGACAAATCAGTAAATCAATACACTTTATAAGGGCTTTGATGCTGTATCTATGCCGTCATTAGAAAGTTTTATTCCCATGCTATCAGAATTTGTAAGAAAATGCGTTTGATTGCTGTATGAACTCAGTCTGGCGTTTCAGCGCAGTAAAGCTGTGTTGTAAGTACGTGACACTCGGTGCCCTCCAACTCATATATACATATATGGTGATTTGATACTCTTCTCCGTGTCAGTCAGTCAGTCAATGTGTCAGTCAGTCACTCTCTGTTGGTCAGCACTTTCTTCAACACTGCTGTAAAGCCCTTGCCTATAGGGAGACTTTGCCCTCTCATCCCACCTAATCAAACAGTCCCAAGGTCCTATTTGCCTTGCACTTCACATTTACCTGCCATACTGTATGCTTAACCTACATTAGAATGGGTTTCTGAAGGCTGGAGGGGTGTAATGTATATAGTATATTGTGCAATGTACTATTAGGATACCTCAAAGTTGGCAGTTAGTTTGTTAAATATAATGCTCTCTGTCTCTTTCCTAAGACAACTAGCACCTGTTTTCTAAACAGCTTTATGGACAGTGATAACGTCTGTTTCTTTGTGTCCTCACTTGAGGTTGACCTGCCTAGAGAATTCAGATATGGGGGTGACACTCATGTCAAACTCTTTAAATATGCACAATAGTGGATGAGATAACAGTAGTGGAATGAGTGGCATAAGAGTACAGTGGTAGCCATAGCAGAAGTCTATCACGCATCTATCTTGCATTTGTACTGCAGGAGTTGCTGAAGTTTATTTTGTTTTGAAATAGGAACAGTGTGTTGCAAAAGTTGTTTTTCTTTTAATTCCAAACAATTTGTCTTCAACAAAGAAGATAAAGCGCAGGAGGTCTGCAGTAAAAACTCAGACTTGCCTACATCTGTAATTGGGAGCCTGGGGACTATCTATCAAATGCCTGTTTTCAACTTCCCTCAAAATGATATTTTTTTAGATCATAGGATTCATTTTTATGTAGATGGAGCATTTGTGAGATTCTGAGGTTTTTTTTTTTACTCTTTTTTTTCCTGTGATGCAGTATATCGTTTAGACTAATGTAATAATCTGACATTTTCCTAACAGTCTAGAAATACAGCATATTCAGTATTCCCTGAAGTTCCACTCGAGTCCATCTTCACACACCCTGAAAAGGAGTGCAGCAGCATAGCTGTCGGCCCAGCCAGGGGAAGATGCTGACACTGGTTGCATGTCTTATGCCTTCCAGATTAATATCTGTCAATGAAAAGTAACTTGAAGAGCAACTACTGGCACATCATGTGCAGAACACTCAGAGATACTGATCTGCTATTCTGTTGTTTTGCCTTTCACACCCTTCTGTCTATTGTTTTGTTCCAACTGTGTGTCCTTATCACACACTGATGCAAAAGAGGACATTTAGAATAACAACAAGTTTATATGCCAATTGAGTTTAAGTTTGCTATAGGATACGATTGTATCTTCTTTGTTTTGCCTCCTACTTAATGCCCTTATGTCAATGATTAGGAGTTCAAGCCTGCTAAGTCCAGAATTTTTAATATTAGTACTAGGAATTTTCATTTTCTTTTAGTTATATAACTAATAATTAGAATTGAATTATTATACTATTGATAATGAATAATGATTAATTAGGTGACTTGACATCAAACTATACCTAGTGAACTCTACATAGTTATCACAAGCTATGGTCGTTCCTGTGAACAAGATTTAATATTCTGCATACAACGTTCCTCCTATTCCCTCTTTTCCAATAAAAACCATGCTCAACAACAACTGCTACGCCTGCCAAGAAACTAGGCCTCAAATTCTGTGCCTCCGTAATCCCCTACCATTGATCAAACAAGATAAAGTGCATTGACTTGATCCTGCTGTGTATGTCGTTCCTTGCCCAAACCCAACAGGGCCTCTGCAACACAAGCACAAGCAGACTCAGGAATTCAGTTCACAGCATGTAATTTTGTGTGCTGCTCCGAACCGCAAGAACAAATTTAGGAATATGCAACAGCAATCACAGTCACCTTAAATCAAACACAATCTCTTTATGTCTATTTAGCTCTCTCTTTGCCTCATGCATCCTTGGGCAAATAGATATGGCCTATCATTCTGTCTTCGCCTTAAACTGCTATTAAGGCCAAACAACTGTTAAAGAAACAAAATATTATCTTTATGTAATCGTTGTGTATATTATTGCACTCCAAAATGAATTGAGTCCCAAGTAGTCATAATACTCACAAGGGCACAGATCCATATAACACTTTGCTTGCACTGTAATGTGTGGGGCAATGCCAAGAGTTAAGACTTTATTAGGGGGAGAAGAATCTTAGCGTCCAGTTGTCAGATAGAAGGGGCACCTTGACACATACTGTAGCTCACTGTGAACTTCCCCAGGGACTCACACACAGATAGTGGCTTTGAGCCTGAGCTCAGCACAGCAGTGTCCTTGGAGAGTAGAGAGCCGTCTCTCTACTGCAATACAGCCACCTTTGATCCTGCATGGGCGAACCGTGCTCCATCACCATCTCAGACTTTATGGCTGCAGCACTGCAGACCATCAGCGAGACGCTGCCGCTCATGATCCAATTATAGACGGTATAAAATTTGACTGGTTTATTGATGTTTATTTATTTCAGAGTGTTGCATCATACCCGCCCAACGTGTGTTTGTGCAATACTTTGCAAAATAATGGACATGGATAAACATGTGCAGCAGAACATTGTTAATTGCAATCCATCAGGAGTGAAAGTCATTAAGGAAAATGAAATGTTTGTGAAATGCACTGATATTCTGCACCAAAGCTTATTTCTGTGTTTTTCAAATTGCAAATTTGGCGGCAGGTCTTGCTACTTATGTCTCCTATGTCTTCCTACCCATTATTCATTAAAGGTTTGGGGGTCACCAAGGAAGATGGCTTAGAATGATGTCATATTGTTACAAAATCAGATTGGCAGGCCGTGGCTGAGTAGAAAACGGGGCGACATACATTCTGGTTGATGTAAGCAACCTTAGCTGACAGAGGAAACTGAGCTTAATGGTGCCCTGCTGTGCTTCAGGGTGAATGTGGGCTTGCTGTGCCCATATCCTGCTCCTGTCTGAGAGCGGCGCCTTGCTCTGACATTACTACACCACAAAACTATTAAATCTCATTTCTATTTTAAACCTAAAAGTAAAAACAGATATAGTTAAATAGTTATAGTATAGTTTTAGATAATTATTATTAAATCTTTAAAAATATATGTTCAGTCACAACAGAACTTAAAAAGTAAATGCATGGATTCCACTAGCAGCCTAATGTTTGATTTTTTTTTTTTTTTTTTGCCACACCAGTACTAAGATGCAACTTGTATCAGATTGAAATCAGGATCTTCCAGTTCAGCTCAGATCCATCTTGCCAAGAAGTATCCTCCCCTGACAACTGATTTAATTTTTTTTTTTTACAATTAATTGTCTCAGTAATGACGACAGACCTCAAGGACCTCCTCGTCACCCCCCGCCCCTCTCCCTTCCTCCTCCTCCTCCTCCCCCCCTCCACCCCCCCTTCCCCATTGAATGCTGTGTAATCCTCAATGACAGAACCAGGTCAATGGAACACCGGACTCCCCTCTTCCTTCTCTCTCTCTCTGTCTCTGTCTCTCTCTCTCTCTCTCTGGCAGCCATGCTGAGATGCTGAAAACAAAAACACGCCGGTGCACTCAACCCACAGTAACACCGGCATACACACACACACACAAAAAATAACATACACACAAACAGAGCAAAACGAAATAAACCGAGGTGAAAGTATATGACCAATGGATTCCTCAAAGTGATTGTTGCAAAACACAACTAAAGGGGGGCAGTAAAATAAGGACTATTCATAGTGAAGTTGAACGCAGTAAATCCTGTAGCAGTCCTAGGTTAAGCCACATTTTCGTGTGGTTTGACAGCTCTTAAATCACTCCGCTCCCTCCCTCCCTGCACGTCCTCCCTCTTACATAACCCGAGTCGCTCACCGGCGAAATAAAGTAACTACAGCTGCAACGCATTCCTCTTGTCAGGCAAAACAAATTAATGAGTGCGCAAACAGCCTTTACACTTTGCACATATAAATAGCAGACCGATGCTAAAAGCTATAGGCTGAGTATATGGCAACATGCATACTAATAAGAACATAAAAATAAGCTACTTTTCGATATCACATTCTTATTTCGATTTAACAATTTCTAAATAACTTTTAGGTTCTGTAAGGTATTCCGTCGTACGTAAATTAAAGGTAACGATCATTTTTATCTCATGGAAGAGTATTGCTAACTCAGTTGTTTGCAATCTGGCTGTTTATTCCCGTGCGCTCATGCAGTCGACATGGGACTCCTACGCACTTCGGACTCTGTTTCAAAGTAGCCGTGTCCCTCCAGCATAATAACACATGCAAGGCAAAAAAAAGTTATTCTTTAAATGAACCAAACAGGTCCAGATGTCAAAAATAAATTATAACATCACAAACTTACCTCTCATGTTGACGTTGAATGCTACTATCTTCGAGTCATACAACTCCAAATGGAAGTAAAGCTAAGAAATACTGAATACGATGCACACTTTTTAGCTCCAAACAGGAGCCGTTGAAAACTGTAAAAACAACAAATCCTCATATGTTTTTTCTACCGGTTGTCCTGCATATACCAATCAAAAACCGGTATAAAACGCAAAACAATAAGCCCCTTAAGTGTGGGGTTTGCTTCCTTATTTACTTTTTTTTTCCAATTCCGCGCAATCCCAGAGGGGCTGTTGTGGTAAAAGCAATAAAAAAAATCATGTAGCAGTTCCTTGTCTCCCAGCTCTTTCCTGGACTCCGGCTCTCTGTAACCTAGTTTCGGCGCGTGGACTACACATGATCCTCTCTCCACTGGCCCGCCTCGTGCCCCCTGAGCTGACGCGCGCCTCACCTTCCGCGCGCTTAAGGAGGCTCGCGGGGGCTCTCGCGTGCGTGGGAAAGTGTGGCAGTGTGTCAGTTCAGACCACAGCGTGGGAATTATTCTCACCGAGCGCACTGCTTTAATTTTAGCGAGAGAGCTTCTTTTCCTGCAATAATTAAGATTTGTGATGTTTTTTTCCCGCTGTTTCTAACAGCCCTTATTAAAAAGAACCATAAACGTACGATACATTTTAGGATAGCCTACTATACAAATATCACAGTAAAACTAGTCAAAACATTCCTCATAGCAATAGTCCCTATTGCTATATTGTAAGAATATAGTGATACTGAGATAATAAAATAAAATAAATAAAATGCCATTAAGTGCAATTATTCAGTAGCCTACCACAGACACCACTGTACCTCCCTATAGGAATATTATGGGAATATTCTAGTGATTTTCGTTAGGGAGGAGAGATATACCAGAATGTGCATTTAGATTTTTCTTTTTGCTCCATATGGGGGAAAAAGAACCACATATTTCTGTCATTTTCAATAATAAATATTAAGTATTTTGTCGTCAGTATATTGCTGTGGTGCACTGGACAAACAAGGAAGCAAAATAAATAAATAGAAGCATCCATACATCAGAGGCAGAAACCTAGTTGGCTCATTCATTATAGATTACAAGCAAAACAAATAGACTTTTTCCTTATGAAATAAAACATAGGCTAAGTTATATTGTGTTTCTCAGGAGTAATATATCATGAATTAAATAGCCACTTCTCTGAGAAGAGGAACCAACTTGTATTCAGCTTTCCTCTGGATGGATGAGGTAGATGCAACATTGTAAGAGCACTAGATTATATCACTGCATTAGCAAACCCTAAACCTGGTGGAGGAGGTGTATTGTGTTACTGTGTTGTGTTTGGTGGCCTGTTGTGTTGTATTTCAGCTTATGTTTACAGCTCTTGAATCAGAGAGAAAAGCTCTTTAAACCAAATTGCATGTGGTAAATTAAAGGAATGCTTGCTGCAAATCTCTTTCACAGTATAATCCAAACAACTGACTCCCCAAAATACTCTTTAAAAGTTATTATAGTGCATTGGGGAGAACTTGATTGTCTTTGCGGAGCTGAAATAATGTGTGAGGAAGTGAAGGAGAGAGAGAGCAGACAAACCCACTGACATTGGCACAGAGCTGCCTGCAACGCTAGCCAAAACCAATAATAATAGCGCTGCGCTGATGAAAATAGTTGATTTATAAGCGTGGGTAAGATGAAGAGTGTATGATGTAACGTAGGCTGTTATGAAATGAGGAGCGGAGAGAGATTATGGTAAGTAGGTTAGTAGAGCAACACTAGGTCTGACAGAGCTTTCACACCCCTCCTCTCTCCGCTTCTGTTTTCCTCTGAGCCTTCTTGTGTAGCTCTCTCTCTCTCTCTCTCTCTCTCTCTCTCTCTCTCTCTCTCTCTCTCTCAATCCAATTCAATTCAATTCAAGGTGCTTTATTGGCATGAAATACAAATGTACTTATTGCCAAAGCAAAGTCAACAAATTCAAATTCAAATTCTCTCTCTCTCTCTCTCTCCCTCTCTCTCTTTTCTCTCTATACTTCTCTTTCGGTCCTGCTTCTCCCTCCCTAACACTACAAAACCCATTAAACCCTAAAGACAAAGCAATAACACATTGCTTCTTCCTGAATGCACAGTTTAAAAATACCGTCCTGGGAAAAAGTGCTGAAAGAATTCCTGTTTTATTATATTCCCTGCTGTAAACTTCCCCTTCCTCCCATTTAGCCGGTTTTGTCAGTCTGATGATTTCCTTCCTGATCCTCATCTGCCATCTTTCTTGGGTTATATCGCGGCCCGCTGTGTATAGCAGCCACACATCTATCCGGCGTCCGCATACGACGTCACTGACCCCCTGACCCCGAATCTTATGTAACCATGGCAATACCCAAATTAGAACATGGAGAATGGAAAGAGGGTGGGGCTTAACTTCACATACAGGCACGTAGGCCCCATCCAGCTTTCCAGATTAAGGCAGATAGAACGAGCACGCGCGTGTGTTTGTGTGTGCGTGAGTGTGTTTGTGTGTGTGTGTGTGTGGGGTAGAGAAAGAGTGACAGACAGACAGAAACTAAGGAAGACATCAGATGCAAACAGAGAGATTGCCAAAACAGTGGCAGCGGGCGATGACACATGAGGAGAGGCCGAGTGCATGCTCAGGCAAAGTACGGTGCACGAAGGCAGCGACGAGAAGCCTCTGCCCTACGGAGGATAAAGCCCGGTATACTGAGAGGATTATTTTAGGATCCAGCTCTGGCTTCCATAATCCTCTCTCCTCTCCTCTCCCTCATCCTGCTAAACCCTCTCTCCTCTCCTCTTTCAAATGCCCACTAATCTCTCTCTCTGAGTCTGTATGGGGCTGTAATCTGGTTTGTACCTATCTTTCACCTGCACCAGGTTCACATCAATAGGTCAGTGTGCCATACTGCAGGATGCTCTGTGCTACTCCTCTTCTTACACTTAGTTGTCATCACTCCCCTCTTCTCCACAGCCTGAGGGTTGTCCTGACTACTGTTCAACCGATATGGGCTTTTGAAGGCCGACACCGGTACCGATACTGGTACTGGTAACGGATGATGGCCGTTATTTTGTGCCGATAGTCATTATCTTGGAACCAAGAAATCACAAGTATTCATTGTTTCCCTCAGAATTTTAATCTTGGAAGGGTGGAAAAGCTCTGAAACAACATTTAGATTATGCAATACTGAAATTCTCCATCAAAACCCATACAAATTAAATTCTTTTAGGGTTAGCCGCTCCTGAAGGCAGGGTGACCCGGCCTTGAAAGCCCCAATTAAACAGCATTTTGAGAACATCTTGCTTCCTTAATGAGATGTATTTCCGGTTGAAACAGGATGTTGGGACGGGATATAATGTGGGGAGGGATCATTTAAAAGTATAAACCAATGGGATATTAGAGAGAGAAAGGAAGTTTTATTTGATGTGAGAGGCGGAGGGGCGGGATTGTTAAAAAATCTGTGATGGTTTTATTGGTTGGAATGTTTATGTACGACTACTGGTACACAATGAGGTCACCATGAAAGATACACTGTTTTCCAGCAAGTAAAAGTAATGGGATTTTGATATAAAAATACAGGAAAATAAAAATTGTGTAAAATGTTTGGAATTTATTGTTAAAATGGTATAAATTATGACAGAGAGAATTAGCTAACAAGGTGAAAAAGTCATTTTTCATTTCATTGTGACTTTAAATGAAAAATGTATTTACAAAAAACATAATTCAATAATGAAATGAATAAAATAAATGTGCAAACAAAATGAAATTTCATTGCAGGCTTTGTCGCTGTGGTCAGGGAAGAGCCTCCATCATATTCACAGTGGATTACATGACCGATATCCAGTAGGCCTATTTTATAAAAGGACGATATCAGCATGATATATCGGCAATCCGATATATCTGTCTAACCCTATAGTCCTGACAGAACACGTCATGAGTGAAAAGGGTTTTCATCATTTGGCTCTACTGTTCAATTCAATTTTGTCTGTTGCCCTCTCTCTCATTTTCATCCACGGACTGTTAAACAAAGGACCGTAATTGCAGAGGTGGAGGTGGACTGCCAAGTGGCCACTCTTCCTTTCATCATAAAAAGAATAGATTTTGGAACATTGACAAATGCTTAATGATTCTCACTCAAAAATGATTACATGAGTATGCTTCGGTGTGCTGCTCTTTTGCTCTTATTTTAAGTGGTTTTCCAGACAAACGCTCTTACTCTGAATATTAACTATTAAACTGAAACAGTCAGTACTTCTGCTGCTTGAGTAAAACAGTTTTCAGTTATCCTTCCACCCCTGGTCAGAGCTCACCTGAGGAAACCTTATCAAGTATGGGAGGCGTAGTTGTGTCGCTCGAGGCAGGGTTTAGCTCAGATGTGACATGGGGAGTGTAGCCTACTACTGATGAGTGAAAAAGAAGTAAACAAACAAGAGGAGCAAGCTGGAGTGTCCTTCGGTTCATTTGCGACTTGGCGTCCGTCGTCCCTCAGCAGCTGTTGATACCAGAGATAGAGCCGGATTCATCACCCTCAGGTCCACGCTGGCTTCACAACCTGTCATTATGATTCATGCTGTTTACTCCGTCTTGACAGGCATATTTAAACGATAAGCATCCAATTAAAACTGACATTTACCACGGTGTATCTGTCCATGCTGTTTCCTTTGCAGACCCATTTTGTGCGTGTCATGTTGTCAGTCGATATCGCTCTGCCTCCATCTAGATAATATCGTGTCTGACAGTCATGATAGGAAGGGAACAACCACAGGCATTCACATCAGTTGTGAGATAGACGGATTTGATAAAGGGATAGGGGAATAAACATCAGCATAGACAGCGTGATATAAAATGCTGGGAAGTAGATTATGCCAATCAAGTTAATGCCAAGTTGTGACATATAGAGTGAGTCTCACAAGAACATGAGGCGAGTTAAACAAGCTCACTAGCTACCCCCCCTTAGACTTCTCATTCAGTATAATACATAAGCAAAACTAATCCTAGGTCAGCACTTCCACTCTGAAACACATGATTCCAGTCACAGGCCTTTGTCTTGTTCTCCAACCATAAAGTGACTCCAGACTTGGCTGTGAATAAGTCCCTTTCTTTTCCACAGCCTCCTTTGACTGACTGGGCTCTTCTGCTGTGGTGACGAAGAGGCACGAAGAGCCGGAGGCGCTGGTGTGGTTCAGTCTGGAAGCCTTCAAAGTTCCATTATCTCATCCCTCCCATCTGCTGTTTTTTTTCCCCCTTCATTTTTTTTTGGCTAATAAACTGTTAATGATATCCTCATTCCCATGGTTACAACGCATGTCTTAAAAAATATGTCATTGCACACTCTAGTAGCCCCCTGTGCAACAGAAGAAATGTATTATATAAAAATTTGATGTTGATTTCTATCACAATGAGCATCATTTTTTCAGTTTTTGATGGTTAGATGGAACAAAGCTTGTAGGACTGAGTGAGAGCCAAACCTGATTGAGCCACACCTGATTGTGCCTCCACTGCAGCCAATATATCTATCGTTGGGGAACAAATATCCAGTGTTGGAACTTTGGCAACCAGCAACAATGGAGGCGGGGAAACTTTGGCTAGTTTGGCAAGTAGCTGGCTGGTGGACAGACCACAGTAAAGCCTGGGCGTAGGTGACATTATTTACACCAGGAAGTAGATTGGAATTTGTTTGATCCTGTTGACGGCCAGAGGGTGTTTGTCAAATTTCCGCAACGCTGACAGTTACAGTAACAGGTCCTTTGTTAAATTATACCATGGAATTGAGAAATGCAATTCTCATTGCACTGGGCC
This sequence comes from Centroberyx gerrardi, assembly GCF_048128805.1. Taxonomy (NCBI): domain Eukaryota; kingdom Metazoa; phylum Chordata; class Actinopteri; order Beryciformes; family Berycidae; genus Centroberyx; species Centroberyx gerrardi. The sequence continues at coordinate 14,748,732 of NC_136005.1, read as the reverse complement.
TTTAACAATGCATGTCTCAAGAGAAAATTGGGCTTTGTCATAGTCATCCAATATTTGTACATGTCTTTACTTGCTTATAATAGGCCTGTGTGTTTGAACAGTGTATGAAACGGTCACATACCTTCATCTTACTACGCAAATATTTCCTGACAACTGGGAACAATCAAAAGGGTTGCACAATATTAGTTTAAAATTATCTAACACAATATTTGTTAAAAATAATCAAACACACAATCAGTCACAAAAGTGTCTCTTTTATTTGTGTCTCTTTTATTTGCTATTCTCTTTACAGCTTGCTCCTCTGGATTTCCTCTTCAAACTCAGCTTACCAAGGCAACCGTCCATCTCCACATCAAAAAGAGGAGAGGTGAGGAGAGAGGCCATGCTGAAAGAACATCAATGTACAAGTACCAGAAATATGTCGACCATACAAATGGGGTCAGTGTATGCGGTGTGTGTGCATATGGTGTTGAAATTCACTGCAGATTCTCAGAGTCTAAGAAAAAAACAGATGTGTTGTGCCTGTGAGTCTGTATGAGCAGGACCTGCTGTGTGTCGAATGGGGAACCATCTTAACAACGCTGGCTTCTCCTTCTTGTTTGTAATGGAAAAATGCTAGGTTGTATGTTTCCAGCAGCACTGAGCGCTTAGTGTGTGTTTAGTCATGGAAGTTAAAAATATTCCAGCTATTAGCAAAAGCGCACTGCCCTTCAAGCAGGTTTCAGCAGTCAGTACAGCAGCAGTAGTCGTGACCAGTGCCTCCTACAAGCACCTGCTTAGCGATAGTAGCTAAAAAAAGATTTGCCCAGTGGACAAAGGAGCTAAATTTATGCCTTTGTTTGTGTATATGTATGTGTCTTTATGTGTGCATGCGATAAAAACACATACTCTCAAAGAGAAGCAAAAAGACAATGACAGAGCATGAGCAAAGGAGAAAGCAAGAGAGACGCAGCGGGACGCACAGAGAGGTCAGCAAGAGAAACAATAAAGAGAAACGGAGAGAGAGAGAGAGAGAGAGAGAGAGAGAGAGAGAGAGAGCCAAGTCGATGTCCCAACAATCTGAAGATGATACTGAAAGGAGATCTGCTGTTCTCAACACTTGCTTCCATGACAACAGCAGCGCCGGGCCCCCGACCCCATGGCTTGTCTGTAATGAATCATCTGTCCTGGAGGTTACACCCACACATACATACATATGTGCATGCAAACACTCACACACAGGCGGCGCGTGGCAACACACACATTGTGAGGATATCACACGCACATACATGCACATATGTACGTGTCCACACACACGCACACTCACACGGTCATGTTTGTTCTCTTCTTAGGCCAGATTGCCTTTCAGATTCTGCCTGTTTACCTCTCACAGCACTGGAGCCGAGAGAGAAACATACTTGTTTACATCAAGAGGGTTGTTTTTCAACCACAGCCTGAGGAACCAATAGAGAAGTGGGAACCATGTTTAACCACGAGAGCAGCTAGCACACCAACTCTGACACCAACTGATAAATGACCAGCGCTGATGATTACTAGTTCTGAGCCACACCTGGACCTGTGTGTGTGTGTGTGTGTGTGTGTGTGTGAGAAAGAGAGAGAAAGAGAGAGATTGTATGTGTGTGTGCATATATATGTGTACATGTGTGTGTTTGTGTGTATGTGTGTGTGTGTGTTCATATGTCGGGGTACACTGGTGTAACACAGGCACGCTTGTATGTGTCTTGAGTCCAGACCTCAGGCAAAAATGTGTGATCCATTTGGTCCCCAGGACTGGTTTAGAGAAGGAGAGTGAACACATGTGGCGACAGTCAGTCACACCTTTCAAGCAGGACCAGTGCAGAGGGAGCACTACCTGCGATGCCGTGCTAATGTTAAATTTGGAAAATGTTGGCCTTTGAATTTGTAATGGTCGACAGGTGTTTTGGTCCAAACGATCAAAAGGAGGAAAGTCTCAAATTCCACACATGCTTGAAAGATCTTAAATTATACCCAAGGCTGCACTGCCTGCTTTAGCCTGTGGCAACCAGAATGTTTGACAAACCATCTATTACTGAAGTGGCTGTTCAGGGCCGACCTGGGGCCCCCTGCTCTCTCTCTCTCTCTCTCCCTCTCTCTCCTTCTCTCTCCCTCTCTCTCCCTTTCCCTCTCTGTCCACATCTCAGGCTGCCTGTCCAGCTGCTCTGTCCGGAAAGCCATTTGTCTTCCTCTCCACTGCTGTGAACAACTAGGGAACTGAGAAATAACAAAAAAAAAAATGAAGCAAAACAAGCAGCTACACTAAGTGTTCATGATTCATTGTATACATAAATTATGGATCATACATAGTGAACAGGCACACTGCGTCAGCCAGATACCCTGGTAACGACTCACGCCACTGAAAACCATTATGAAATTCTATAAGCCTTGAGATGATAAATTGGGTGACTGACTTGGCGAACGTACAGTACAGTGTGTCCAGGCTGTAGGAGTTGTTTAGCATTGTGTCATTGAGTTCAGTATTTCTCAACCCTTTCAGTTTGTGACCCCCAAAAACAAAGCGATTCATTCTGATGATGCCCTGTTGTGTATATGTGAGTGCTGAGCTCCAAATTTCTCTTGTATTGTTAGATGATGAATTCCAATGATAAAGATGAGGTTTACATGGGCCACTATTATGGTGATGAGGATTTAATTATCCCTGATGAATCAGCATGATATGCCATGTGTTGCTGACCTATTTACCAAAGCTACACCCATGCACACATGAACCCACAGCCAGGTATGTACTGTATGCAGTCGCTGAACAAATTAAAACCGATGCACTGACACACCCTTGTTGCCCTCGTTGCTCCTGTAAAGCAATGTTACAGTCTCGATCTCAGTCCAAGTCCAGTATTAGTTACTGCATGGTCTTGTTGACACATGAAATCCTCTGTTCCCCCATCCCTCCCCCTCTCTCTCTGCCTCTCTTTCATTTTCTACCTTTCTCTCTATGTCTCACTCTCTCTACATCTTCCGCACCCACACACACACACACACACACACACACACACAGAAATGAAATGCATGTTTGTTTCCAATGTCATAAGGGAGAGAAGAAAGATAAAAAGAAAAATGAGCACTTTTCACTTTCATGTCACCGTACCTCTCTCCCCTCATGCCTTCATTTCTCTCTGGCCTGCTGGCCTACTTCTCTCTACCCCTATCTCTACCCATCAGTCCCTCCTTTCTCCTCCAGCCTCTTGCCTTGAGGCAGCACGGGGTCAGGCCGGGCGAACTCTATCCATCCATTCATCCGCTCACTCTTTCCGCTTCTCCTCTCTGCATTTCCACATATCCCATCTCTCTCAGAAATCATCCTCCATTTTGCTCAGTTGATTTTTTCCATCTCCTTTCTCATCTCCAAGGTAGAGTTTCTACTTACTGGCCCTCCATGGATGTTTCTGTGACGAATTAATTAGCCTGTAAGATGCTGCTTGTGTAAGTTATGGCATGTGCTCACTCTCATGTGACTTCTGTGCAGTATATGCGTGTGTGTTTGCATGTACATGTACAGTATATGTGAGCACAATAAACTGCATTCTTTGAGTCACAATTATTGCTTTGCACCGGACAACCTCTCCTGTGCCTCAGTGCCTCAGTGCTTTTCTTCAGTTCTCTGGAATAAAGACAAACATGCTGAGTCTCTGCAGGCCTAATAGGTGCAGATTATTAGATTATTTTATTTGGTTACTGCGGTCAGTTTAAAACGGTCTTTTCTCTCTGTGGGAGCAACATGCCTTTGTTTATGTATGTCTGCCTCTCCCACTCTGGTTTTATTTGAGTCATGTGGCAGGGATTGTTTTGATTAATAACCAACCACAGGGAAACAACGACCCCTGGTGTTAAGAATTGCCATTGCACCTCAGGCTCCTTACATAATAGACAAGCCGAGCCCTCTGGCACAGCTGCTCCCTGCGCACAGCATCAGATGTAAATGAGATCTCATAGAGCTCGATGATTATAATGAGAACATTATAATTCTGTTCATGTGTGTTTGGAACTCAGGGAATTAATGTCCTCTCTAAGCCAGATTAATCAGATGAACACACACGATTAAAGTACCTCCTATTATGCAACCCCTCTGGCGGAGAAGCCTTGGTGCACAGCTTTAAAGTTGTTTTTGTGCCCAGATGCATCTTTGTCATTCAGTCTTAGTGTTACGTTTGGAGGCAAGAGCTTACATTTTCCCAACTCCAAAACAGGTTTTGGAAACAAGACTTTATTTTGTTTGAAACAGGCCTTATTTCCAAACCTTCTGTCAGCAAAACCAGTCAATCAATGAATCAAGCAGTTAGTGAATCCCGTCTTTCCTCCTTAAGAGTAAATGGGAGATATGGCAGGAAATCGTTAGTCAGTCAGACTGGGAAAAACACAGACAAACCTTAAATAGTCCAAACAGTCCTGTTTGCGTGGAAGAGGAAAAGTTGACATTATGTTGCAATCATGCATGAGTATAGGTGATAAGGTTTTTGCACTGATAGGTAGGAGATACAGGAGGGGATAAAAGATTGAAGGCAAGTGAGAAGGAGAGTGGAGAGGAGCCCTTCTGGAGGGGAGGAGGGAGGAAAGGGGAGAGGGGAACACAGGAAGGAGGGGGGAGAGAGAGAGAGGGAGAGAGAGGGAGAGCAGGGAGGGAGGGGGAGCTATCTGTTCTGACCTACTTACAGCTCAGTGCTGAGAGGAAACTTACTGAACAGCTTCACAACGCAGCCACCCCCTCACCCTCAACACATCCTACAGATGTATATTTATGATCATACACAAAACCATTACCTTCTACAGCAATAAAACATTCAACAAGCCTCTTATTGCTGTAAAAACTACTTGCAATGTCAATATCTCTTTTAACGTTTGACAATAACAACTGTGCGCACTTCATTAGTTTCCTAGAGATAACTCAAGGCTTAAAGCATGGCATTTAGCATGACTCTAATCTTTCTTAAGTTATCAATTATCATATCAATGATTCTTTCCTTTCATTATTACATGTGAAATCACTGAGATACACTGTAGCAACAACACAGTTATTCTATACACAGTACAGTCGACTGTCGATTGCCTAAATTGGATTGCTGGAGGGATTTAGCCATGGATATACAATTTCCTGCTCAAAAACCCTCCAGTAATCATCAGATATGTAACCTGGGAGCTTTAATCTAATCCCCGTCCAGATTCAATATAGAGAGATTGGATCTGAGTGACACTTTGTTGTCTTTCTCACCCAAGTTACCTTAGAAACATCAAAGCTCTTTTGATGCTATGGCCTGGAAAAAAAAAAAATACTACAGTGGTAAGTCTCCCTTCAATACTAGCACATATTACAGCAGAGTAGCTCCTGGTTTCTTAAACTATGGTCTGGGCCCCAAAATCGGTCACTGGCCTACTTCTGGTAGGTGACAAGAGTAGTGTAATGTTATAATGAGTTTAAAGGCTAAACTTCACATTTGGGTCTGAAAAAGTTAAAGACACATTGGACCAGATAACTGAACTAATCAAAACTCAAAACAATTTATCAGATTGGATTGAATTGGAAAGCTAATTCAAATTGCTGCCTCCTACTACTTTTAAAGTACTCAGTATGTCTGATGTATATATATATATATATATATATATATATATATATATATATTTATATATATATATATATATATGTCTGCTATATACAGAATGAACTGAAATGTCTCACCTCAAAAGGTCACATTAATTAACCATAGTGTCTGTGATGAGTTTGGTGCACAGCATTACTTACATCTCTCAGTGTGTAGAATTTCTTGTTACATAACAAAGTGTCAATAAACAATCCTTAATTAGTGTGACCTGACAACGTCGTGCCAGAGGTTCTGAATAATAAATGGAACTTTGCCACAGGACGGTTCGTCTGACCCACATCAGGATTTTCTCTATCGTCAAAAACACATCCTAGTCTTTTCCGACAGTCAACAGGCTCCTGAAATACCTGGTAATTCAACTGTTGCGCCATTTACGAAATAGACTGAACGTAGTTTGTGAAATGTGGCACAGCATGTAAGACTCAGAAATGAGGACACAAGCAGACAACAAGGATATTCCTGTTTTGACATTTCACAGACCTTGTGATTGTTCCACATCTTGTGATTGCAACTTGTGATCAGTTGTGTAATCTGTAGCTAAAGGCATTAAATGAATTAAAAACCGTCACAGAGAAAGAGAGCGATAGAAAGGGAGAGAGAGAAAAAGAGATATTTTTGATGTTCTGAAACATCTCACAACTAAAAACACCTTAAAAACTCTAAAAATCTCCCACAGCTACCCACCCACGACTCCCCCAACCACACTCACACAAAATACACACACACCACTAACAACAACAAAGAAAGAAACAAACAAAGAAAGAAAGAAAGAAAGAAGGCACAACACAGAATGTTTTTTTACTGTATTTTTACTTTTTACTTTACTGATTTTGCATTTGTGATCGGTGGAGGTGGATGGGAGGGTAATTGGAATTCACCATAACAGTTTCCATGAAATCAAAGGGTTAAAAGACTTTTCCAACACACAAATCAATTGTTACGGTACATTAGGTAATGCTCAGTTGGTTCCAATGTTACGTGGTGATCAACGTACAATGTAGATCGTAAGTAATGTCAATGAAACTGTTGATTTGGGTTAAAATAGAGTTGAGTTCTCCTCCTCACATCATTGTACAAATTGTCGTGGATCAAATATGCACGCACGCACACACACACACACACACACACACACACACACACACACACACACGCACACTCTTCCCTCTCTCCTCCCAGGCCCTCCAGCTCCACTTTGTCTCCTCTTGGCTAATCAAACTGATCAACAGCCTTGAGCCGCACCAAGGAAACCATCAAAACTTATCATCTCTGTTACTGAATCAAGAGCTCAAACCAATGGAAATCCACTGTCCTCATCATCAATAATTGCCAGGTCAAACAGCATCTAATCTATATCGTCATGGAGACCCTACATTGCACAGTATGGTTGGCGTAGTAACAGGAATATGTATAGGTCTTTTTCATATATTTGTACCAATGGAGCTCTAATGAAACGATGCAGAATTAATCAAACAGAACTGAACTGTTTAGGTTAGTCATCAGGTACGGTTCAAGACGCAATGAAACGACAGCATGAACAGAAGCGATAACAAAATATAGGTCAGCAGCACAGGCTAGAAAAAAGCAGGGGAAATTGTAAAATTACACCTGGTACTAATAGGATGACCAATGGCTGTAATCAAGTAATTTAATATCTCTTAAAATAGGCCTCTGGACTCAAGTCTGGTTACAGTCGTCAGTGACGTGCAGAGCTCAGTGACTCTGACTCTCTAGCAAACACACACTCTTAATACTCCGAGGGGAAGTGACTCTTTCTGAGCTGCGACCCTCTGACTTTTGACAGACTAGTTGCTGTTAATGCAGGCAACAAAACTGTTTCCCGGACTACATGTGTTCCTACAGTGAGATATTTATGATGACTGGTCGATCACTACGAAAGAGCTAAATATGATGCTAAATATCTATCAATCAAGTCAGGTTTTACATTACTTTTCATGGCAGTATGTTGGGACACAGTCACGCTAGAGAAGGGCGTTGTGTGTGTTTGATGTAGGACATAAACAAAGAAAGACGAAGCCTGTCACAAACCTGTTTCGTATTGGTCAAAATGATATATTTTGTGCATTATCTTACATATTGTACAAGGTCATGGACACACAAAAGCTCATCTTCGTCATCTTGTACATTGTAAAGAGCAGCAAAGAACAGCAATGAATAGAAGAAAGAATAGGACAGTGATGATATAACAAGGTATTTTATAACGTAATGGAGACTGTTAAAACAGGCACATATTGTATACACACCAACACACACGCAGACACACACACACACACACACATACACACACACACACACACACACACACACACACACACACACGCATGTTGATCTGTGTTTTAACCCCCAGACGTATTTGCACCCACTCCTGTGAACATCAGTAGGAAGCAGGAGGCACACTTCTGATTAAACGATGATGATATAAGAAACTTAACTGCTTCTCTAGAGAAGAGACAAGAGAAGAGCTGTTGAGAGAGAAGAGATATCATGTAAATCTCAACAAGATCATTTCTTAGTAACAAAAACCTCCAGTGTTATACACAGGAGTTTGAAAAACAGAATATGAAGGTGTTAAAGGAAACACATTCGATATCTGCATTTGATCCATTCTATTCTATTCTATTCTATTCTATTAGAGCAATAGAGTTGGTCACAACAACCAGCACTAAAACAATAAAACCTTCAATGATGTGCAGGTGAGAATAAAATATCCCAAACTGTGATACAAAGACAAAATGCAAGCAACAAAAGTGATAGAAAATATAAAGTAATAACTCTATTCTATTGTATTCTTTTATTCTGTTGGGGTACTATGATATTACAGTAAAACTTGCATCTTGTATTATTTACACAGAAAAAATTCTCTGCTACTGAAACAAGATCTTTTTCTCCTGGACTTGTATCTTTCAAAAATGAACGGTCATCTAGAAAGTGTATTTTGACTTCCAGGTGACCGGTGCAGTCGAGCTGACCTGGTCCAAGATTCTTAATGAGCGCTGCGTATCACTGCTGGGAGTCTCAGTTGAAATCTCAGTGGTAACACAAGGCACAAGATAAGGTGCGGCGCATCACCTTGGATGGTCTATGAAGGCTCCATTTTCAATTACTCCAACCCTCATTGCGTTACAACACAACAGCACTTACAGCTAATCACCAAGAGCAGCGCTGACACACTGACACAAATTTACAGCCACAACAGAAACTCATCCATAAGCCTAGGCAGCTGGAGTATGGAAGGGGATCTATTATTATGTCCGCTTATTATGTAGTTTTGTGAAACACATTTTTCAAGATTGGCAATAATAGACCCAGTATATGTAACTTTGCTGAAATGTTTTCCGTTTTCTTTGTGGGTTTTGGGGACAAGCGTGGTTGTATTTTTTTTCTTGCTTATAGGAAAAGTAGGTTTCAGGGACCTTGACTAGTCAAGTGAATATGTTTTAAACTGAAGAGGAGCTTCATTCAGGAAACAGCAGAGGTAGGACAGTCAGGTGGGGGGGTCACTCAAAGTCATTTCACAATTCATCCATTTATTTCCCCATCTCAGCGACACACTTCTGCAATATACCGACCTCTGAACCAGGTCCATGGAGACGCCTGGTTGCCACACCAACCCCCTCAGCCGGACAATGGCAGAAGCTGCTGGTAATCTCAGCCTCACATAAAACAGGTAAACACCTTTGTGTGAGGAAGGGAAGAAAAAATGAGGGCAATTTACTTCGAAAATTGGGAGAGAGAACGAGGCGAAATGGAGGTGGCGGTGAAGAGGGTGTAGAGAGAGCCGTAATGGATGGAAGCCCTCTCTGATGGAAAAGTATTCTGCTCTGCTGCCCCCATGACCTCTGACCTCTACGAGTTGACCCCCCCTCTCTGTGTTGTGCAGCCTCGTCATGGGTGCAGAGCATATAACCGAGAAAAAACAACAACTTGAATTTACAAATTAAAGCAGTTTTTTTTTGTAGAAGCCTGGAGTGAATAATAGATAATAGTAAATGACATTTTAATTATATGGCAGAGTCATGATGAAAGCCCGAGCCAATCTCTTATTTAATCTCAATGACATTATATGTGTATAAAAACTCAATGGAACTGAAGCCAATTTATAAACTTCCCAAGCATAGTTAGCCTATGTGATTTAATGTACATACACACAGAGAAGCGGAAATTATATATTGAAAACAAAAAGGCTACAACAGTTTTGTTATCCGTGTTAATGTCCCTATATGAGCTTGGACATGTAACTTGTCGCATATCTCATTACCACCTGCAAAACCAATATGAGAAAACAGTACTAGGGCAATTACACCATGAATATGCCTAATGTTTTGTTCCCTATGAAAAAATAATGAGATTTCTTTGGCATAATGGACATACTTTCTGATGTTTTCCCCTAATTTACAAAAAAATGATACCCTTTTTTATTTATGATGCTTTTTTCTCCCTGAAACGCCGCTGTGTACTAATGAGGTAATATCAGGCTGTAAGATAATTGGGCGATTTCACTGCTTATTAAAAGGCCCTCTCCATTGTTAAAGTGATGGTTTTACACTATATTGCCTGTCAAATGGGACTCTGGTATCGTGTTACTGCTGCAGACACTTTGATATGCAAAACTTTCTGTTCCATCAAAAGCTGCTGTTTCCATTCTGTTGTCTGGGTGAAACTGTTTGAAAAAGTGATCAAACTCCTGCAAACAGTATCACACAGTTGGAAACCGAGAAGCTGCGGAAAATCTCTAACTGCATCATTTAGAAAGAAGATGATATTTAAAGTGAGGAACTTTATTATGAATACATTTTAAATATTATCAACAAGGGGTCTCTGTGTGAAGTGTACAACAATGGAAAATACGGTATGGTGAACCATTCTAACCTCAATGAACCACTATAGCTACAAATAAGACACAGAAGAAGAAGTCAAGCTGTTCCATAAGGTACTGTATGTTCCAGCGCTCGTTCTGGACCTGCGATTGAACCTCAGAGTGTTTATCATGTTCTACCACAAGAAATCCAGCTTCCCTCTTCAGTCCAAGGTGATGAGATGAAAGAAGTAGCAGAAACCTGTGAGTTTGTTATGGCCGGCCATTGTGACTGTACATGCTACACTGAAGGAGGGCAACAAACCAGAGCATAAGTGTATTCATCCATTTCGAGGATGTCCTATCCACCAGTCAATAGAGGTGCTGGGATTCATATATCTTCTTCTGACCGAGCTGACATGCCAGAAGAGACCATAATATGCCTTCTGCTACTGGAGAAACGGAGCTTATGTTTGGGTCATTTCATGCAGACCTACAATGTTTTTCTGATGTTCTGCTGCTTTTCCTATTCATGTCGCCCTCTTCATAAGATAAAATGAAACTTTAAAGATCTGTGTTGGAAACTGGGTTGCTGCAGCAGCAAAATAATGATAGGATACAGCAAATAAAAACATAGAATATAAATATGAATATAGCAAATGGGAAGTATTAAACATAACACAACTGACAAAGAGCATGTTAAGCGTAAATGCATTAATGAAAAGTATGAAAAAAATGAGTTATAGCAGTATGAAGGTGAGCAAAACAACTGCAGTCGAACATGCTAGGACAAGGAAAAATGAATGAAAATATGTACAATAGGAAAACATATTAAAAAAAATAATATCTTCAGTATGAAATAAATGGGAAATTATAAAAAATATCAAGATATATGCGATATATACAAATGAAAGATAATGGGAATATTAAACCAAATATGTGAATTTACAGTTTATATACATGATATGCAAAATGTATTCACATTCGGGTCTATAGAGGGCTATACATATGCAGAGAAAGTGTCCAGCCATGCAGACATTCATTGTTAAAAAACGACTCACCTTATCAACACCATATGTGCAGAAAAAGAGACAATGTGCAAGTCTCAGGTGCGTTGCTGTCTGTTCTCATTCTCATTCTCATTATCAGAGCCTATTTATAGGTGGAGGTAGCATATATAAAGAAATATGTACAAAGATATGTATGGACTCGTATGCAGAGAATGCAGAAATATGTACAGACCAGGAACTGTGCAAGCAAATGTCATGTAGATTTGTCCTGAGCATAGGAAAGTGAAAAGCAGTCTGGGATAATTTGTATAGACAGTGCAGGCACTCTGCTTCAGCATCCTCCTAGTTAGCTGAGGCCATTTGGACAGTAAGTAGTGTACAGTCTGATGGCTGTCGGCACAAAAGAACAGAACACCTAAAACGCTCCGTCTCGCACCTAGGAAGGATGAGGTGGTGTGGGGGATGAGGGGCGGGGGGTGGGAGGATGGTGGGAAGCGGAGTCCCATTAGCCTGTCGAACCGGTGAAAGCAGGGAGCTGGCGAACCACTCAAACCTGTTGAAAACCAGGTTTAACTCATTCGCTCCTTTCCTGTTTCCCCTCCAATAGTTGGCCTGGCTTCTTATAGCCAGTGATCTTTCTCATCCCACTTCACGCCTCCTTCACTCCGTTCCCCTGCAGTTTGTTTTCAGTCCTCCCAGTAGGTGGCCTTTCCATCCATTATTTTCTTCTTCATGGAGCTCCAGCTTCATTAGAGTTATATATGGCCAGTATACAGTATATACTGCCTCAAACCAGTATATATACTGCCTCAAACAGTATCACCAGATGCATAACTTTTAGCACATCTGTGAGCGGATTGCCCCAATAAACGACTATTTTGATGCACTTTGGCTATTATTTCCTGGTGAAGGTTTTTGGAGGAGACATGATCCTGGGCAGGATGAGTGAAAAGGCATCTAACAGGTTTACAAACTGCAACTGCACACTGCACTAAACCAAAATGCACTGTGACGATAAATGGGCTCACTCGGTTATGCCTGCAGGTTGGATGGCTTTATGGTGATAAAACAGCTTTACTCCAAGCATTTCTTTGCAATCATGGAATCTCATCGAGACATCGATGGTGTTTTTGTTCATTAATTAAGATGTTTGTTATGTCCTGGCTACACTGTTTGCATAGGCCACAGTTGCACACCCTGCTGACTCACCAATTAGGCCTACACATTCACTTACGCACCCTGCTGATTTCCCAATTACACCTACACATATACTTACACATCATGCTGTCTATAATTAGGCCTACGCATGTTCTGCGGCTCACAGATTTGCATTTTATATGTAAGTGTTTAGGGTATTGCTCATAATATGCAGCAGCCGAACTCAGGTTGCAAACTCTGTATGAAAGATAAACTGGAAATAGAGTTAGAAATAAAGAGAAATCAAGGATTTGATGAGGTATAAAAGACATAGCAGTGTGAACTTTGATGTTTGATGGCTCCTGACAGCTACACTGCAGAGCTTCCACTTTCCCAAGTACGCAGTGGTTTTCTGTTTATTACACAGCTGGGCAGTTCTGATAAAGTGAATTAAAAATGCGGTCAGTTGAGGGTAACCACAGTGCTGATGAGGACATCTTTACTGCAGTGAACTGAACTGAACTGAACTGTCCTAGTTACTCAGCCCTTCATAGTTCGGCGGAAGATGAATAGAAGTGCAGAGTTGGCGTATATCAGCACAAGAAGATAAGAAGTTAAGATACCGGACCATTAGAATCACTTCCACCGCCAGAGGCACCACTTTTTAAATGTGTAGCTTTTAACCACAAAAGACCATATGACTCCCATAATCTCATTTTTGCTTCCAGCTAAGCAAAGTATTGATCACCAAGAGGCAGCAGGGTGACGTAATGGGTGACCGCCCTTCAGCTGGAAGATCTGGATTCAAGCCCCCAGTTCAGCAATGCATGCCGGAGGGGAGATTCACTATAGGGAACAATGAAGTGTCACATAATAATTACTTAAGGGATAAGTAAGAGACAAATTATATATAGGTCCAAAATCGCCAAAACATATCCTTAAAGAATTACTACTAATATACAAACCTCTGCATGGCCTTACACCCTTGTACACAGGTGACATGCTACCAGCCAACTTGCAACATAAGATCCCAGAACTTAAGTATACTAGTCATCCTCAGGACCATGAAAGAGCCAGCTGATGGCAGGACTTTCTTCTATAAATCTCAACTCTTTTTTGGAAGTCTTCCAGCCCACACAGAAACAGTCACTACTTTTAACTCTAGGATAAAAACACTATTCAGTCTTACTTACTCCGACTCCTAACCTTCTGCTTTTTGCTCGTCCCTGCATGTCCACTTGGGGGCCCCCTGCCCCCACTCCACTTGCCAAACCTGATTTTATGGACTCGGCAATCAACATGAGCCTGTCACAATCTAATTTTCCCCTCATCTTTGTTGTCAGCTTTTGTTTTGTTTTAGTTCTCTTATTTCATTATCTGCTTCTTTTCATGTTCTTTTGTGCTCTTCTCACTTCCATTTATATTGTATATATTGCTTTGATACATTTGTCCAGTTTCTGCTTTTTTATTGTTTATTGGCTATTGGTTACTATGCTCTTTGTGTGCTTTTAAAAACATTTGATTTCTATGTGAAATGTGAATACACTTTAATGCATAAATAAGTTTGATTGGTTTGATTTGATTTGTCATGTGAGTGAGCCAGCTGTGAGATAACAGCTGGAAGAGACAAAAGGGCAGAAAGGGAATGATCAGCTGGACTCTTGTGGGATTTCTACTTGAGTGGTTTCAGCCTGAGACTTTCCTCCGGTTTCAGCTCGCCAGCCTACAGTTTTCTCAGCAGTTTACAACGCCCTCTTGTGTCCGAGCTTGTTATTACAAAGCACCCACAATATTTTCTTCAGTGTTCCTGGAAATCTGCCCGGTTTCCACTAATCTGAGAAAAATGACATTTCTCTTCTGCACACTGGATAAGGGCAGCCATTGACTCTACATTTGAAAGAAAATGGAAGTAGGAAAACATATTAATGTATGTTTTTTTCTGATAGAAAAAACAGTTTTTTTTGGACCAGGCCTTACGAAGGATGATTTGTACTGTGTTAGGAATATTCTCCAAGCAGTGTGTCAGGTTATAGATAGAAATAATCAATGCCAGAACAGATACTGATCATGTAATCGGATAGTCTTTTACTGGATGTGTCTCTGTCAGGCTTACTGTACATCTGCCACACCCACAACTTGGTTTTCAGTGTGTTTATGTGTGTGTGTGTGGGGTGCTATATCTGTATGAAGTGTACACATGTTTATGCAGTTGTCCGTATGTATATTCATCACTTTAGTACAGAGTATGCGGCTCTGTATCAATATATTATACAAGGCTGAGAGCTAACAGACAGAGAATTAAACATCCTGACCTTTCCAGCGCCCTTTCCTTGGTGCTTGATAAATGTATCTGGGCTCAAATGACACCCTGACTTTTATATCACATTAGGTGTGTTTTTACAAGCCGGGCCTCTGATGCATGCAGAGGATAACTTTTAGAGTATACCGCTGAGGATAAAGTATTTAGAATCTAAATATTCAGATGGCGAGAGGGCTGTGGGCTGGCATTACGTGGAGCTCAGCTGTGGAGTAGGGTGAGTCAAATCAGGGAGAGTACCCTCTGGCACTGTTTCAGCCTCTTCATTAATCAGATTCATCATAATGAGTGTATGTGTGTGTGTGTGTGTGTGTGTGTGTGTGTATGAGAGAGGAATACAGAGAGAAAAGGAGAGAGAAAGAAGGAGAGAGAGATATCCGGGACTTGGCTGATTGATCAAGAGATTTATGGGAACCTGTCATGCCGGTGTTGGAGGAGAGAGGGAAGGATGGAAGGAAGGAAGGGAGGAAGGAAGGAAGGAAAGGAAGGAAGGAAGGACGGAGGGATTGCATGGTTTCAGTGGCCCATTCCCTCCCATACACCCTTCTTCACTCTGTTTTCACAGATCTGATGGCACATAGGCCGGGTGTAAACAAGGTGTAAATAGTGCTGGCACACGCAGTCACCATAGACCTGCAGAAGAGGCTGAACGAGGATGCCACGTACATTTCTGTGGAATAGTGCGCAGTGTGGGAACGCGATTGCCATTCACCGCCTCCTCCTCCTCCTCCTCTTCCATCCCTCCTACTCTAGTACTGCAGCACTGGAGGGCTTCAGGCCCATAAAACATCAGAGAACGAGAGGCTCTGACAGGCCCTCACAGCCCTCTACCACTCAACAGATGTGAAATGGCCTGATAGGCTCCCCAGAGAGATGAAGAGCTAGATGGAGAGGGTGGGGTGGGGGGAGAGTTGCAGTAACAGTAGAATAGAGGAGGTTCAAGACGGAGATGGTGATGTAAACGTCTATCTAAACTGGGCAATATGAACTGAAAAGACAAACATCTATTCTTGTCACTGTTGACTAGCTTCATTCAATCCTCAAAAATGTGTTTTGTGGTGTTTCATTAAACATGCAGAGATCTGGCTCCAGGCTTTGCTTTGCAACATGCAGCACGGCTTATGGAGCAACAGCACTCCCTAAAGAAGACTGACGGTACTGCAATACCTGCTCACTCTATGCAGCTTAGAGTTGTTATGTAAATGAGTGGCATAATTAAGAGAACTGAATCTTTTGTGGAAAGGAGTCATGTCATCTTGCATATGATCAATGAGCTACAGGCTTAACTGCCAGTGTAAGCTAACATTATCAAAGAAATGGCTTCAAATGAATGAAACCAAATGGGCCATAAGAAAGTCAGAGACACTGTTAGTCAATGAACACAACTGAGAAGTCAATGTCTGAGTGGTTTATTAGAATAAGAAAGTTGACATAGAGCAAAGTCTCCATGCGGAGTGACAGGCAGAGCTCAGGACAATGTGGAGAATGGTGTACAACTGCTGAAGTGTGTGTGTGGTGTGTGTGTGTGTGTGTGTGCATCTGTCTGTGTGTTTGACAGAATGTATAGGCTATGTCTAAGTGAATTCATGTCTTTAAGAGACACTGAGAGAGAGCTGTGTGTGTGCGTGTGTGTGTGTGTGTGTGTGCAGTTGTTGGAGGGTGCATGCACGTGTTGCTTTTGCGTGACGACGGACAGATTTTTTCGCGGACACAAGCACACACACTTGCATGTACTGTACAAATTCACACGTCGCTACTTCTGTACACACACAGAGGCTGTGTCGTCATGCAGCTACTGCACTTAAATTACATGTAAGCATCGAGGTTATGTACACGTAGTAGGGACATGTGTTGTCATCTGATGACAGCGGCCCCGGGGCCCCAGGGACAGGGCCAGCCTCTGGTGAGAGCCACAGGACGGCAGGGTCCTTCACAGTAGCAGGAGACTCCACTCTACAGGAGAAAAGTAGTGTCTCTTTCTGTATGAGTTCATTCATTCCTCCTCTTCCTCATCTTCCTCCTCCTCCTCCTCCTCTCCATTTCCTTTCATTCAGCACAGGCATCAAAATAGGAGAGAATACTTCGATGCTGCTCACAGTACTGTTTCATTGTCATTGTCAATATAATAATAATGATGATTGATAGTCATCATGTTCATCTTCGTTATCAAATCGTCATCAAATCCCACACACCAGAGAATTGAAATTGAAATCATATACAATAATATTCCATATAATTCCAAACCAAATATCTACCACAGAAACAAACGATAGAAAAAAACAAACATGACAGAAATGATCAGCGTCGAATCGACTAATAGAATGTTTCTCTACAACTTTACAAAAATGCAAACGTTGATTTTGTTTTTCGCCTTGTTTTTGTGCTTATCCATTCATATGTTGGCTTGGAAGGGAGTGTGTCTGCAGTTTCGTGTTACTCCTCCCCAGTGTGATGGTGGATAGATACAAGTCGGCCTCCTATTTTGGGCTGACTCCTTCTAGGGCAAACATACAGTAGATCACTGTAGCAAGATGGCAGTTCCTGGCTGGGGGGCATCACATCACTGGGCCACACGGCACAAACAACCCCAACACACAAAGGCATGGTCTCTTCAGCAAGCACACAGACACAACCTGATATATATAAATACAGACAGACTGGGTCACAAGGGGTGGGTGGAGATGGTGTGTGTGTGTGTGTGTGTGTGTGTGTCCTGTGTAGGGAGGGGCGGGATGGGGGGGGGGGGGGGGGGGGTGGGGGGGAGAGAGAGGGAGAGTAGGGTATGTGTGTGCAGGACAGGACTAGAGGCAATATGGGAGTTCCATATCAAAAAGTCCAAACAAAATCATTTCTCAGCACAATACCATGCATGCCAAAGAAACCAATTTACTGCATGAGAGGTTTTGAAAATGTCTAAAAAAAATTAAATTGTTAAACATTAAGGATTTGATGTGAAGTGGAGGACGGATTTCGATTGCTTCGTGTTGGATTACTTTGATTTCTGTTTCTGTCACTGACTCGTTAAATCAACCAACTAACCTTTAACAGTGACAGATAAGCAGGAGAAAAGCACAGCGTGGGCCTGCTGTAGGTAGGGATATGTGTGTGTGTGTGTGTGTGTGTGTGTGTGTAGAGAGAGAGAGAAAAGGAGTATGAGTCTGTTGACAAAAAAGGGGATTTGAAAGAAGAAGGGAGAAAGAGTATAGATGGTGAAAGATGAGGAATGGAAATGGTAGGAAGAATGTAGAAGAGAGTGAGGATGACGGTTGTAAAAACAGACCGTCCTCCACAAGGGAACCCCTGAATTCTTTAGCTGCCCTGTAATGTTGGACTGAGGTAATCATATTATGCATTTAGTAACATAATATCATGTACCCTTCATAGAACCAGTCAGTGTGAGCTCATTCTAAGCTCTTGGCCTGTGCTCTATTGCTGATCCTAATCCAATTGCATCCAAAATTTGGTTAACGGGCCTATTTGTGTGTATGCGTGTGTGTGTGTTTGCTGGTGGTTGGTGGAGGGGTAAGCGTTGGTGAGTATGCGCCTCCCTCTCTGGGCTGATGTGTCTGTAGTAATCTTCTCAGGGGCTCATCAGGCCATTAGAGGGCCGGGAATGTACTTTGCCTAATCAAGCATGTTTAGTGAAACACTGGAGGAGATGCAGAGTGAGGACACGGCTGGCTGGATACACTGGCTGAGACAGAGAGGCCTCATTCACACACGCAGCACTTAGGCCATGGCAGCGATGGAGAAAGAGAGAGATAGAGGGAGCCGGGGATGCAGAGGGGCATGGCTGGTGGATGGCTTTGTATTCTCAATACTAATGACCTCTTTCAGGACTGTCTGGCTGGTGGAAAGTGTAGGAATGTGTAAGGAATACACTGTACTAATGTGGTGACTCGGTAATGCAGTAACATCATGTTCACCCGCCCGACCTCCTCGCCTCTCCTTGCTTTCATAAATCTCTTGGATTAGTCCACCTCAGACTTCTAGCTGTTGCTGCGGATTTATACACAGTGCAATATATTTTTGTGTGCGTGCTGATATTATCTACCGGCCAACTTCAACCTGACTAAGTCGCTTCAGCCGAGCCGATTCTAGCTCCCGCGCCTAAAGCTGCACCTCTTTGCTTCCAACACACATGCAGTGTAATGCTGCAAATATCCTGTACAGTATGCACTGCCATGCATGCTTCCACCCAGGGTTAGAGCACAATTAATGCCGATTTGTGAATGTTTAGCGAGGGGTTGCTGCTACACACCAATGGCTCAGAAAGGAATAGAGGGGAAAAAAGAACAGGAAGGATGACGAAGAGAGTAAAATGGATGAAATGTGTTTTCTGCACTCAATATGAGTAACGTATTCATAGACACAAAGACAAAGAGACCTACACACATACACACATGCAGACAGACAGACACACACACAAACCACCGCTACCCCACTATGACCCAGATGAACAAAAACTATCTCTGGATCTACATTTGAATCAAGAAGGGATAAGAGCAGACAAAAAAAACAAAAAAAAAACACCAAAAGAACAGACAGGGAGTGAAAGAGTAATTCCACACCCAAGTCCACCCATGCCCGTCTGTTTTGTTTAGCCAGTGCTTGCTTTTGTTGTGAGACAGACAGGGATAGAGCCACTAGGGATGACCATTGTGAAGGTTACCAGTCCCCCAAACCCTGGCCTGAGTCCCAGCTCCAGCCCTCGGCTCCTCCTTGTCTTGGCACACCAGTAAATCACCAGTGTGAGTGAAGCGGGCCGGGCATAAGAGATGGCCGGGGTTTGGTCGGTATATCTCGTACAGCGGATGGAGGTGCCGTCCTCCTCATTGATATTCTGCGAGGCTGCGGTGCCGGGACGCTGTGGGTGCTGGGCTGGGTCCCTGACTCTTAACGGCTATTTGTTGCCGCAGTCTCCTCCTGCTCCGGGGCACAAAGAGGCTCAGTGTCGGGCAGAAGAGGCTGAATGGAGCTCCCCAGCGGCCGGGCCTCACTGCCCAGTCAGACAGCCAGACAACCACAGCTCACATTCCCTCCTTCAAATGGACTGGCGAGCTAGGGGGAGGCCCCAGGTCAGGTCAAACAGACCCCGGCATACTGAGAGAGGGAGCGAGGGAGGGAGGGATGGAGGGAGATATTGTTCCTTTTCCCTGGGCGCTGCTCTCTCTGACTTCTCTTAGTTCCTGTTGGCTTGGTTGAGGAAACAGTGATATTAAAAATATAACCGGGGTGTAAATTAAGGTAAAAAGTGTCACCCTCATTCAGTCTTTATCTTCATTCCTCTCTATATTCTTGCTTATTATTGCTCTCTTTCACTTTGTCATGGCGTGTCCAGTGCTGCGTCTGAGGTATTGGGAGTCACACAAACTAGAGTGGGAGTGGGAGTCTCACCCCTTCACTAGCCACTGGTCACCCATCCAAACCTCTGATTGGTAAACACAGCGCTTCAAAGAGACACATTACAAAATGCATTCGTCTCTCTGTGATTGTTTATACAAAGGGAAAGAAAAAAAATGTTGACATCAAAATGGACTTCTTCCTTACAGAAACGTCATTGTGTGGTTATTCACAGTTAGACAGGACACTGGTTGGGGTTGCTGTGGCCATACACATACATACATACGCACACACTTGCACACGCACACCCATACACTCTGCATGATTCAGTGAGAGTCATTGCCCTCTGGCACAGCTAGAACAGTATTAGTCTAATATTATTTCATCTGAAATCCAAGGTAAAGCACATTGTTGTCTGCTGGATGCCGCTGGCACAAAAAAGCAAAAGCAGAAACAAAATTTCACACCCAAAGAAGGTTTATGTTGAGAACGAAATAGTGGAGGGAGACCTTTCACATTTGGCGCTCCAAGCTAAATTGTCAATAAGTTGATTCTCCACACTGTCCTTTTCTCAAAAAATATGTCCCTTCCTTTGCACCCCTCTCTGTTCCTTATTGTTTGTCCTGCGGTGTAAAGGTCAAGCTCTGTGCATCGTACCACTTACAGTGCAGAGGGGTGCGCCTCAGATTAAGAGCAGAGGAAAGGAGCCATGAGGAGAGCTTTCTCCTCTTTTTCAACTCTCTCTTTATTTCTCTTTTTTTCTCTCTCTCTCTCTCTCTCTCTCTAAATGGCTGGCTTCAGGAGTCAGCCTCTTCAGTCAGCTGAATGATGTCAGAACATTGAATGACAGTGAGAGAGGACAGACAGGGTGAGGTTGGAAAGGGACAGTGAGTCTGAGGGGTTGATTTATTCCAGTTTACTGTTGGAGGGAATGGGTTTTCAGAGAGAGCTTGGTGTCATGGCACACTACACTTCACTGGCCACTGGGGGTGCGCTCTCCCACGTTCTTCCCTAGAAGGTGGCTGAAGTCAGCCAGTTCTCCCAGCCCTCGGGGCCCGTGCATGTCGGGCCTGATGAGGCCCTGGCGCTGGGAGGGGTAGGGCGCTCCGTTGTTGCTGTTGTAGTTGAGCCCCTCGTGGCTCCAACGAGGCTCCCCATAGTCCATGTGGGGAGTGGGGGCCGAAACCACCCTCCGTCGGTCGGGGGAGTCCTGCGGCGTGGCCGGGTAGATGTATTCTCCTGCTGAGTTCCTCAGGGTGCCGGCGGGGCGGCTGCCTCCGTGATCCCCTCTCTGGGTGGCGAGGACCAGGTAGCGCTGGCGCTCCGTGTGGGGGGGCAGCACCACCTCCCCTGGGTCCTCTAACCGCACCATCCCTCCGCCCCCTCCTCCACCATGCAGGAACTTGGAGCTCAGGTAGATAACAGAGTTGTTGGGGCAGGGAGTCCCCACGGCGGTGAGGAAGGTCTGGCTCTGGTCCCAGTCGGTGTCTGGCAGACGCATGGCCCGTTTCTGCTGCAGCGGGGTCTGCTCCGGGGTGGGCAGCAAGCCTGGGTCCATCTCTCCTTTAGGCCAGCCGTTGGGGGTCACGAAGGGGTTGTCAGCCTGCGAACGGCGCCTCTCACCGCCGCTGGTTCTCGTCACGCTCATTACCGATCCGCTGCGGCCCTGACCCAGCATGCTCTGCTCTTTTTCTCCCTTGCGGCGGGCGCCACTGGCCCCGGAGCCTCGAGAGCGGCGGTGTCTGTGACTCATGATCCAGCAGACGGCGAGGCCAGAGAGGATGGCCCCCGTGGCGAAGGCTGATACCGCAGACACCACCAGCAGGTTGACTGACACCAGGCCATCAGGCTCCTCCATGAAACTCTCTGGGAGCAGCAGACCTACAGAGAGAGAGAGGGAGAGAGAGAGAGAGAGGGGGGGGGACGACGACAATCACACAGAAAAAGAGGGCCATCAGTCAACTTGCGGAAGCAGCTAAAAAGCATTAGTATACTTCCTGTATTAAACATGTGGGAGTTTACAAACACGAAGACAAAATGGCCTATTTTCTCTCTCCCCTCTGTGGGTGGGAAGGGCGGAATGCTCTCCAGCCAAGGTAGCTCTGCCATTGGTGTAATGGCTAATTGCATTCATTACCTAAAGTGGATGGTGATTTTAATAGCTGTAATAACTGTCTTCCTGATTGAGAATTGCTCTCAACCCTGACGTGTTTCACAACATTAGCGTTACGGCAGAAGATGCCAAGCCTGGCATTAATGGTGAGTAATGATTTACAGCTCCGATACTGTATATTTATTCAAAACTTACATGTATTCCTATTTGCTCCAATAATTATGCTGGCATTTTTCTCCTTACTGCATTTATATTCTAAAGTCTAAAGTCTTTGCAAGGGTGAACTTAAAGTGCCGTGTTTATAGAAAAAGGGGTACTGTATCAGGAGAAAAGACCATGAATTTTTGTCTTTTTTTGTATAAGAACATGAGATGAACTCCCCGGGAGAAAAGAGTTTATGAATTATTGAAGATAGGAATACAGCAAGACCACAGCACAGGCTGCCATGGATCAATTAGGAAAATGCCAGGAGAAAAGTTGTTCTTTGCTGTGCGAGCTCCGGGGACCAACACCAACAAATACAATGAAATTATGCCAGGGGAGCAGATTGGAAAAAAGTAGATGAAAGGAAGAGTGAAATAGAGAGAGAGAGAGAGAGAGAGAGAGAGAGAGAGAGAGCGACAGAGAGAGTGGGAGAGAGAAGTTGCCGAAAGCAAACTCGAACAATTGGGGCCTTAGACAAACATAGTAAATGTTTCTTAAATTACAACACCAACAGCAGCAGAGGGAGGACTGTCTCCGTGAGGACAGAGGAATAAATCCTTTCACACAGAAAATAAATGGATGTCATTAATAGACATTGGGAGCCACTTACTCACTAACCCACAGAACAGAGGAGGAGTGTGACAAAGAATGGGAGGAAGAATGAACATACAGGGAACAGCGGCGGCTTTTAAACAAACATACTTTTATTGTCTGACAAATTTATTTTTAATGGGGACAAATGGAGCCGATTGTGGCGCAAGTAGTATGGAATAGCCTGGTGGTTAATTAATGTGGCTGTGGCTTGGCATAATAAACTATTACTCATTGACATGAGGCTGGGGAATGGCATCTAAAACCTTGTGACAGACTGTTGTACTGTAGTGCGGAGCCGGGGTTGTACTTGTTTAACATGTACGTGCACATATTAAAATCAGAATTACACTACCAGTCAAAAGTTTGGACACACCTGATTGAATGTACATTGTATTTTTGATCTAAAGGCTTATGCTTAAATGCTTGAAATTTGTTTCTTAGACAAATATAAACAGTGAAGTTGATGCCTATGTATGAATTTCTTTCCAAAGCCTTTGCCTTTCCATCAAGGCAAAGGGCGGCTCATTTAAAGAATCTAAAATATAAGATAGTTTTGATTTGTTTGACACTTGTTGTTTGGTCACTGCATAATTCCATTTGTGTTATTTCATAGCTTTGATGTCTTTACTATTATTCTAAAATGTGGAAAATAGTAAAAAATAAAGAAAAATGTGGTGTGTCCAAACTTTTGACTGGTAGTGTATATTACTCTCAAAATGACCAAATAACAAGTACACACATAATGTGGGGACAACAGGACCTCACATACTGTGCGAAGGGATAGTGAAAGAAAAAAACAATAAACAGTAGACTACATATCAACCTACATACATTTAACATTTAGTAATGTGCTAGTATGTTACTTTGCCACCTAGAGACCAGGCAGAGATTAGCTCCTCGTCTATAGTTCAGGTATGGCTTCTGCAATAGATACTGCAATATATTTATTTTCTTAGAGAGGGAAGTGGGTTGTCTACTCACCCTGTCTGTATTTTTTTGCTTTTGGAGACAAAATCTATAAATTATAAAGCATAGCTCAATAGTGAATCAATTGGCGAGATTTTAGTCAGAATCGATTGGCATGAAGAAAAATGAAGGTCAAAAATGAGTATAACTGAACCACTCGTCTACCTCCAGACACATGTAATCGCTCCTTAAAGCTTGGACAATAGATCCCCAACTCTATCAGTGTGAGTCCAACAGGTCGTCAACAGTCTCCATTGACCGAGGCCTCGCATTAATCAGCTGGCCTTGTTGGTCAATCAATGCCCTTTTCAGCAGTAATTAGTACTTTATCACCAATCCAATAGGCTCAGTGATACATGTGGACACAAGGCTTAGTTACAGCCTGTTAATTATGTGACACGCACAGTACAGTTCAATTCACTGTCAGGTCCTCCTGAATAACCACAGATTGCAATTTATCAGCAGTATTATGTTGGGTGGTATTGCCAAACATAACTCTTATTTGTTTTTCATTTTCTTTCTTTGCTTGCTGCCACAGCCCTTCTTCCCTCATTCCCTCCTTTACTCCCTTTTTTCGTTGCTCTAGTTCTAAATCTTGATCTTGAAATAATAAGTTTCCATCATATAGTTTGGTCAAAAATGAATTGTTCATATAACATTGCTCCACAAGTAAGTCTTTGCATGTGGGTGAAGTTATGTATTTCGAAGTGTTTATTTAACTGGGTATTAAGGTTTATTTAGAAGGTTATATTAGTTTTACCCTATGGGACGTGAACACTTTATTGCTCAATATCTCGAAATTACTCTGAGCGCAGATGGAAGCTTATAATTCCAGGCTCACAAAATATCTTTCCTCACTTCCTTCCTTCAGGCTGTCACACAGCCAGCTCATGGTTACATAGGCTAACCAGCACAGACGTCCCTTTAGCCCTTGTGTGTTCATTTAAGCACCCATGTTCTCCTATGTTTATATTGACTTTGGCATTTGTTCACTGGGAGTTCTTTTCTCCTTGGGCAGATCTGAACACATTGTTGGCATCTTTGTTACGCCAGCCTAAACATAGCCCTGATTCATGCAGTATTTATTTTCATGTTTCAGGCCAATATTCAGTTTGGAATGACTGCCAGTTTCAATTACATTACCATTCTTCTCCTCAGCAAGGGTGTTCCTGGGGGCAGCAGATGCTGCACCAAGAAAGGCATTTGGAGGTTACAGGCACTGCCATGTTCACTTAGAGTGTCCACCGCCATAGAGGAGTTTGAGAAATCAGGTAATGAATTGATTCATGGCTTGATATTTCTACAACCGCAGCCTTGATGACTTTGTAAACAAAAATGTAGCACTGGAACCGCAGAATATTCAGAACAACGGAACAACGTAATGGCAAAGCCGCAAATCTCCTCTCTCGTATCACATCTGGAACTGTTCATGCCCAAGCTCGGAGACAGAGGCTGCAGATATTCCTCTAACATTTACCCCAACTGTGGTCCGGGGCTGCAGTGTGGCACTTCGGATTAAATTCTGCACGCTGCGATAATAGTCCTGTCGTCTTCATGCAGGAGAAGACGTCTTGACAAGGGTGTGTATGTGTGTGTGTGTATATGTGTTTGTGTGTGCATGTGTGTTTGTGTGTGCTTGCGTGTGTGTGTGCGCATGTATTTAGGTGGCAAACTGCTGCATGGAGAATGACTGGCCTTTTCCCGATAATGACTGAAGCACACTTTGCCCTGTCACACTCAGTATGTTTCCTCTTTTCTACTCTCTCTCTTGCTCTCTCTCTCTCTCATATGGACACACAGATATGTTCATTATCCCTCTCTCTCTCTCTCTCTCTCTCTCTCTCATATGGACACACAGATATGTTCATTATCCCTCTCTCTCTCTCTCTCTCTCTCTCTCTCTCTCGCTCTCTCTCTCTCTCTCTCTCTGTCTCTCCGGATGTGAAGAGAAGCTTTAGCCATTAGCTGTAGAGTGAAAAAGCAGATGAAAATGAAGGGGGTGGATGGATGGAGACTGGGGAGATGTGTATGTGTGTGTGTCTGTGTGTGTGTGTGTGTGTGTGTGTGACGGTGGACAAGTTTCTCTGCATCCTACTGAGGGGTGACAGTAGAAGCAGCAGCATGCGCGCTCTCTCCTCCCTTCAACTACTTCATACTCTCTTCTTCCCATCCCGCTCACTTATTAAAGCTTAATAGAAGCCAACGGGCCTGCCTGTCAGCCTGACACACACTGAGCTTGTCTTGGGGCTTGCAGCTCCAATTACAGTGGAACAATGAGAGGAGAGGAGGAGAGGAGGAGAGGAGGAGAGGAGGAGTGGAGGAGAGGAGAGGAGAGGAAAAACGGAAGAGAAACGAGGTGAGCAGAGGACAGGACAACAGAGGAGAGGAGTGGGGAGGAGAGGATAGGATAACACAGGATTATAGAGGAGAGAAGAGGAGAGGAAAGGGGAGGAGAAGAGAGGAGACGATACAAGACGGAAGCGTGGGAGAGGAAAACAGGAGAGAAAAGAGGTGAGAAGATGAAAGGAGAGGACAACATAAGTGGGGATTATAGAGGAGAGGAGAGAAGAGGAGAGGAGTTTGAAGAGGAGGAGAGTTAATACAGGAGATGGAATGGGTCTTTGTGCATTTATGTGTATGAACCAGTAAACTGTCATATTGGAAGTCAAACGGTACACACATATACTTCCAATTTTCTTTTAGCATTAGTCTTCCTTTGTCTCTAACCTGCCGTTGTCTGTTCCTTCATACCTCACATCCTCCCTCCTTCAATCCCTTTGTTAGCTGTTAATCCCTCTCTCTCTCTCTCTCTCTCTCTGTCTCTCTCTCTCTCTCTCTCTCTTAGCCACCAGTTCTTTGATCAGCAGGGGGTGGCGGCATGATAGGAGTAATAACAACTCAAAAATTCAAAGAAGAAGTAAATAACTTTCACTCATACACTCTAAAATCAAGGTCAACGTGTGAGAGGGGAGAGTTCCTGCATGATAAAATTTAATATGAACCTCCGATACACGCTGTATATAAACTGGGGTCATGTTCGTCCGAGCTAAATGAAAGTCATCTTTGTGGCTCTCCTTCACTCTTTCCTCATGTCTTCCTTTCCTCATTTTTCCTCTCCCTCCCTCCATTCCACAGATTCCAGTAGTTGAACATTCCCCTTCATTAGAGCAGTGGTTGCCAAATTGGGGGTCGGGTCCCCCCCAAGGAGTCACCAGATAATTTTGGGGGGTCATGAGATGATTTGTGGGATAGGAAAAAAACAATTTTCTACTAAAAATGTATCATCATGTGTACTTTTTCGGACTTTTTCTCAAATCTTTCCCTTTTTCTTGTGAAATATTGAATAGTTTCCAGCCTCTCTGCCTCCTCTGATAATCAAATGAAATGACCTGAAAAGGGAAAATCATTTTTTGGGTGAATTGTTCATCACTCTGCATTATGCAGCCTGTGCAGAGGGTTCGTGAGCAGGCATCGCTTCGTTTTAAGGGGTCATGAGCCAAAAAGTTTGAGAACAACTGCATTAGATCACAGGCCCATGCTCACAGATTGGCAGGCCTTTCGGCGATGGCAATCTGAACATATTTGTGTGTGTGAGCGAGAGAGGGAGTTAGAGTTGGATTGGGGGTTGGAGGGGTCGGGGAAGGAAGTTATTGATTTTTAAACCCAGTGTCAGTGAGGTTGAGCTACCGTACTGTGGTGACTGAAAGCATGCAGACACTAACAGAAACAAGACACACGTATCCCTCGCCAAAGCCACAAAATGGCACCAAGGAGCCTGTTTTTCCTTATACGCAACACTGTTTTTGATTACTGTCAGGAGACGTTAGCTATTTCGGATGTTAACTAATTAATTTTGGGAACTGTTCGGGCCCGCCTGCAGTTCGATGAACTTCTTAATCAAAAGCTGGGCAGTGGAACTTCTATTCGGTTTGAGAGTCGGAATACATGTATTAAAAACGCAGCACATCAAAACAGAACAAAGAGGCTTCACAGCATCCCAGTGGACCTGTCGATGCCACGAGCGCACACTTCTGAGCCTGATAGGCTACGACTGTGTCAGTGTACCGCCAGTGATCTGAGGGGCTTTCATCTCCAGAATCCACCGTTTCTCTGCATGTTAATGTGTTTATGCGCGCATTAACGGCAGGGATGCACGTGTCAACGCATGTGTGCCCTAGTGTGTGTATGCGTGTGTCTATATGTTTGAGTGTGTGTGCGTGTGCGTGTGTGTGTGTTAATAAGTGACTGCATGCACTGCCTACACCCATGGCTCAGTGATTTTGCTCATTATCCTCCTCTCTCCTTTTCCTCTGTTGAAAGACTGCAGGCAGTATTTGGTCTCTTGTTTTTACCACATCCTCCTCCTTCCCTCTTTCTTACTCCTTTCTTACCATCCCCATTACTTTTATTTCAGCATATATGCTCTCTCTCTGTTTCCCCAACTCTATCCTGTCTTCCAACCCCAACTCTCTCTCTCGCTCTCTCTCTCTCTCTCTCACACACACACACCACACACACACCAAACACCTCCTGTTGTGAGCTGTGAAGCTGACACTAATGTGTGGTCAAGGATGGAGGGGAAAGTCAGAAAGAATTAAAGTGCTGTAAAGAGAGAAGCAGGCACACCGTAGAGTTCCTCGCTCGGACTAAACCTTGCTAGCTCATAAACAGTGTTTACTCTCGGGATGATTGTAAAACCATTTACGGTCCCTGTCTGACAGTGTTTTCAGAGCGCGGCTCGGGAAAACTGCTGGAGAGTTCTGCGTGACTCCTGGAAAAAATAAACATATAAATAAATAAAACCCAGCAACAACAACTCCTGAGGGCCGGTCGGACGTGCCTGTCTTTCACCCAACTGATCAATATGTTAAAACATTTATGTACGCCGGCCATGTGTTTGCAATTAAAATTCCATAAAATCTCTGCCGAAAAACCTGCTGTTAATAGATTCAGGTCTTCAGCCGGGCCTATTAGGGAGGGCAGAGCTGGCTGGCTCAGAGTCAAGGTTTGTGATGATGACTGCATAATTACATACCTGCAGGAGTCTTTTGCCGCCTATACATTCCTCTGTTTCTCTCTTTTACTTCCTCTCCTCTCTCTCCTCTCTCCCTCTTTCTTCATCTGACTCTCCTGTGTGTCTAGCTGTCTCTTGGTTTTTCTCTCCCTTTTCCTGCTTATAGAGAAAGATCTCTCTCTGCTTGGGGTAAAGGAGGTAAGTCTGGAGTTGCTTTGAGGGATGCTGCGTGTTAAATTCATCAGAGGACGCTGACTGCCTCCCTGTGTCGTCTAATCAAAACTTAAGAGTTTTTTTGTTCTCCATAAATGTTTTTTCACAGTCTGTGCACACATGTTGCTGTCAGGAATGTTCCTCGTTGGGGTTTATGGATTCAATTATATCAGGAGACCTTGTTTTCCCAATCTGGTCAACCTTTAACAAAATGCAGCTTAACAAGGGCGAGTCTGTTAGCAGTTTCAGCTGCATCCAATCCAAACAAAGCAAGTGGGCTGTGGCGGACGCTGTGGTGAAATAAATTGTTTTCCAGAGCAACGTGTGTGTGTGTGTGAGTGAAAGTGCATGTGTGTACGTGTGTATGTGTGTGTGTGTGTTTCTCGGTAGGATGTCGTTTTTATTCTTTCCCCCCATAACCTATATGGCTTGGGGGTTACGGTGTTGGCTGTAGAGTTGGACGGTAATTGATATTCTCATTTTAGGAGCAAAGGAAAAGCACACCGTGGAAACTAATAATAAATATTCACAAACATGTGACAGGCAGTAAACTGGGGAGCAAGTTCGCATAGCATTAGTCTAACGATCTGCCCAGGGGGTTCATATCTCTCATTCCCCAATCATGTACCAGGCAATTCCAACTTAATCTTTCTCACATGGTAGATCCATATATCAGAGCTATACGCACGCACTGCGCTATGCTATACGGCCACCAGCTGAAAACACAGGCCAATTTGTTTTTTATGTTAACACCCCCAGTGCTGAAGTGTTGGACCTGTTCCCGATACAAATTTCTGAAGGTTTAGCAGAATGATTAAACCATCAGGCCTTGTGTTGGGGCTCTACACCATCTGGTTGGCTGATTGAATATGCTCTCGCCCCGTTCCTTCACCCGCCCGCCTGTTCCGCTGATTTACGGGAGGTCTTTAATAAAATGTCTCCGCTGTGACGCAGGCCAAGGCCTCTCAGGTGAACACGCCATCAGGCCATCAGACCATCAGGCCGGTCCTGAGCAGAGTGAACGCTCAGATTCACAGTCTGTCTGCTGACCCGGACTAAAGGGGCTTTAAGGTGATCAATACAGCGGTGTTGTGACAGACCTGGGGGTGAAAGAGAGGGGAAGAGGCTGAGAGAGAGAGAGAGAGAGAGAGAGAGAGTAAGAGGGAGAGAGATAGAGAGAGTGGGGGAAGACAGGAAGAGAAATAGAGAGAAGTGAGAGAGAAAGAGAAGGAGGGAAAGCGAGACACACAGAGATAGATAGACGGAGCGAGAGAGAATGAGATGGAGACGGTGTGGGTGAGAGAGACAGAGAGGGAGCGCGTGCGAAAGAAGCACGCGAGGTTATTGATGTGTCGCAGAGCGGGGGAAAGGTGTTGCTTGATGCGGGGAGTTAGAGGAACTCGCCATAGTCGATTACTGTCTGAATGATAGACACAGATACAATCCCCAGTGGTCTCAGCAGAGAGAGCAGTGACAGCGCTTTGGATGTCACACTGCAGGACTTTCAGATGAGGCATTACAGCGCTCCCCAGGTCCTACCAGCAGTTTGCTGGAGGACTATCGTTCAGCACTGGTCACAGAGCTGCCCGAGGCACTTATTCTTCATCAGCTGCAGCTGTGTGTGTGTGTGTGTGTGTGTGTATGTATGTATGAGTGTGCATAAGCGCATCCATATTAGACAAAAGCTGGTGTTTGACATTTGTTGAATTCTATAGACAATAAGCTGTGCCAGGGGGTTCAGATGGTGGTGATGGCAGTGTGTGTGTGTGTGTGTGTGTGAGTGTGTGTGTGTGTGTGTGAGTGTGTGCGTGTGTACAGTGTGTGTGAGTAACTGTGTGTCTACAGGCAATAGATCCCCTCACATAACTGTTTGTTCTGCTGGTCCATCACTTGGCACCATTTCAGCAACACCCTCTTTTAACTTGGCCTTTACCACAGGTGGTACGCAGCGTGCACACACACACACACACACACACACACACAGACAAACATACCCATGAGGGGGTCAGCAGACACCCGGTGTTTTGCGAGGCTCTCTCAGATGCTGCTGCTGTGGGGAAGGAGATGCGAGGAGTGGAGGGAGAAGTCAGAGGAGCGCTGGCAGAAGTCGGATGAAAGAGCAGAAGCCCTTCAGGAGTCCTAGCACCTCGCCGAGTGTTCAGGAGGCTGATGCTGCTATTCTTATCGTCTTAGAACTCATTGCAAATTCCCTATCTCTACGCTGAAAAAACTGCACACACACCGTACAGTATATTCAAACCCCTCCTCCTTCTCCTACGCCCACGCACACACACACGTACCCACCCCTCTACCCACCCACACACATACACACACTTCACTTGTCATAACGCACACAGGTCCTCATATTTCATCAGCCAAGCCTCAGTATTCACAGAGGGGATCAGCTCTGTTCTTCCAGCCACTCAGAAGCTCCTCGGGAGAGGGGAGATGTGTGAGTTAGAACGCAGTCTGGCGTCTAGGGATGCACAGCTATACACACCACACCGCCTTCCCTCTATCTCCGCTTCTCTACTTTCTCTCTCTCTCTCTCTCTCTCACTCCCTCTCCCTCTCCTCTCGCTCTGTCCTTGGCGTCTGACTTGGAGGAGTGACAGCGGAGGGAGAGAGGGGAGGAGGGAGGACGACTCTGGCGTCAAGGTTACAGAGCCCTCTCTCAGTCTCGGTCTGAAAGAGGAGACCACATCAGACCGAAATGAACTACTGCGTTGAATGCTTCCCCCCTCTCTTTCTCTTTCTCGTTGTCTGCTGGGGTTCAAGCTACAGGGCAACGCATTTATCATCAGCGGACTTAAAATGCTCTGTTTTAACTAACTGCTATGTAAATACAAAGAACTGTGTCGGCTTTATAGGTTCCTCCTCCTAAGCCTCAACACAGGCCCCTCTCCAAGCCGCAGCAATTAGAACGGAATTAGACCGGACCACAGTCGTAAATTTGCCAACAAATTTTCCTTCCTGCACAAAGCTCCCTGCAACACTGCGACCACCAGAAAGACAGACAGAGGGAGAGAGAGAGAGCCGGTCCCTGCTCTGCGGTGATCGTCATCCCCGCTTTAACATGACGCCACAACATGGAATCTCCAATCTGCCTTCGCCTCATTGATGTTTCAGTGGACCTCAATTACCGAGTGATTGCAACCCGCTGTTCCACCAGTCAAAACACTGCCTTTCTTCAGGAAATATTTTCACAACGCCATAATTGCTTCCATCTGTAGCTACACTGTGGCGATACCAGCTATGTCATTACGGCTGAGTGAGTTCACAGCAAAACGGGTGGCGAATGTGTATGTGTGTGCATATCTGTGTGTGTGTGTGTGTGTGTGTGTCCGTGTTTGGTGCATGTATGGTTTTTGTCGGATGCACACTCTCATCAGAAAGCCTACTCTGCTTTTATCAACAGACATCGCCAGAGAGGAAACGCGCGTTTGAGAAAGTGTTGAGTTGGAACAACAAGGGAACGTGCTGAGGCGGGACTGTCTCTCCTGCAGCGGCAGCACCCCCCACTCCCACCCTCCCACCCACACCCCCCACCACCCCCCACAGTCCTATTTGATGGCTGGTTTAACAGAGTTGACTTTAGCTGATGAGCTGTCTGTGCAAACACAATTCAACTTGTTTCCCCAAACGCCTGCGAAACAACAAAACAAACTGAGGGTATCTTTAGCTTTTTTTTGCCACCAAGAAAATTCAGGCGCTCTCCGTTTCTGAGGCTGCTGCAGCGGCCCCAGCAAAATGTTTAGTTGCCAACCTCTTTCCATGAGCTGTGTTACCTCATTTTTATGAGTTAAGAGACCCTCATGGCAAATAAAAAGGGAGAGGTCGGGGATTTGACAGCCCGTTTAGCCCACATTTACGCTGTAACTGATCTGCCTGTCAGCTGGGGTCACGACCTGGAAAAACCGAACCCAGCCAATCGCCACGTCGCAATAACCCGCCGTAAGTGGATCTGACACCTTATACCGACTGTTGACGCCTGAACCAAATCCCACTCATTATGCTGTTTACAGAAATGGTTTATATTACCTGACATACACACATACGCACACACATTAAGATGAACGCACACACACACACACACACACACAACGACTCAAGCACACACTCAAATGCACATACGAGGACACTCAAATCTATATACGAAGTGTGTGTGTGTGTGTGTGTGTGTGTGTGTGTTTGGTTGGTTGGAGGGGGTCATACATGGCATTGAAGGCCCTGTGTATGACCCCACGATCCGCTACTGATATACTTGCACACGCAGACAGAGACAATCACACACACACACACACACACACACACACACACACACAAACACAAAACAGAAGTTCAGAGTCAGTTAAGAGTTTCCTGCGAGCGGAGTGCGCTCTACTCAAACATCATTAGCCTGAATCCAGAATAAATGCAGCTGTAGATTGTCACGGTGATTGAGCTGCACTCCGTGAAGAGCCCAGTAGTAATTTAGAGGGCACGGAAATCCTCACACACCCTGACGTACAGCCTCATTTAATGGAACACATACACACGTTAGAGCCAGCAAACATACATGTATGCATGCACACACATGCATTCTCTCTCTCTCACACGCAATGCACACACACACACACACCAACACCAGGCCTCCAGGTGCAGTGTATACCCCGTTTTGTGGTTGCGAGAGCCAGTCAGGGTCGTTGTATCTGATTGCTGATAAATGCACACACACCCACACACACACCTCTACACACACACATGCACACACCCACACACACACACACCTATGCATGAACCCAGATGTTTCTCTGACCTCATCTCTTTCATCTTAGTGGCCTTCCCACTACAGATCACCTCAATTAAAAGATGTGCTTCCTAAATCTGCTTTGATCAGAGTGGGTTTAGAGGAGCGGCACGTCTCTACATACTGATATTTGATTTGTGTGTGTGTGTGTGTGTGTGTGTGGGGTGATCTCTGTGAAGATCTCAGAGAACCGCTCATCCAAACAAACATCACACTCGACACTGCGCTTCCAGTTGCTTGCTTTGAGCCCTGCTGCTGCACAGAGCGCTGTTCACTTGTTTATTCGAAGTTTATTAATATTGAACGTGTTGCGTGTCCAATCCGACACTGCACGTCCTTGGGTCCCCAGCAATACACCCGCCAAATGTGAAGTAGATCGGACGAACGGTTCTCGAGATATGCGAAGGACACACATACAGAGATTCCTTGCTTTATAGTATGATGATACAGAGTGAGCCATCCATACATATTACCCTTGGCTAGACTCTACTGGCCCAAATATTTGCCCAAAATTATATTGATCTTACACTGTCGTCTTATTACTTATTACCTGCATTTGCAGTTGTCTGATTACAGTGTTTCAATGGTGGTATAGAAATTAGTGCTGAAACAATAATGGATTAGTCGATTGACAGAAAATGAATCGGCTATAATTTTGATAATCGATTAATCGTTTTCATCATTTATCAAGTAAGAATAGCAAACATTTGCTGGTTACAGCTTCACAAATGCTTGGAAGATTTGCTTGCTTTTACTTCAGGTTTTTTTTGGGCTGATCAAACTAAGCAATGTTAAGACATCACTTTGGGCTTTGGTAACTTGTGATGGCATTTGGCATTATTTTTTACATTTTATAGAATAAATGGTTAATCGATTTATCAAAAAAAAAAAATCATCGCTACATTACTCGATAATGAAAATAATCGTTAGTTGCAGTCCTAATAGAAAGGTATCCTCACTTAAGAATGAAGAAAAAATAAAAGATACAAAGTAAAGATATACAGTAGATAGTGTGAACTAGGAAAGACAGAGGGAATCCTTAGTGTGACAAAGTGATGAGGCCGTGTGGTATGTGTACTGGGAGGGTCAGAGGCAGGCGGTTCACATCACACAGGCAGAGTTACAGCCTGGCCAGCAGCCCGGCTGAGGAGGCCGGCGACGGCTCTGTGGCAGAGGAGCCGCCGGTGGCTCTCTCAGTCCATTTGTCACACCGACCCGGCCTGGCACCCGTGACAACAGCACCACCTCTCCCTCACCTCCCCTATTCTCAAAGCTTTCATCCACCTTCAACCTCCTCTTCTTCTCAGTTTCGGGTGTGATTAGTCCCCCCCCCGCCTCTCTTTCTCACCTCCTCTGACCTCACTTTTTCCGTCCTCTCTTCCAATCACTTCGCTCCGTCCCTTATTCACCCTCACGTCTCCTCACTTCTGATCTCCTGAACTCTTTCACCCTTCCCCAATGCTCAAAGTTTCCCCGTCTTCCTATGATCTCTCAATCCCCCTCACCCTCATTCTCTTGGCTCTGTCTCACTCATTCTTTTTTGCTCTGCTCTGTACTCCTTGATCTGATTTACCCAACCTCTCCTCCCGTCCTCTCCTCTACTCTTCTCAACCCATTCCTTTCCCCTTTACAGATTCACCATTGATATCTATTCGACCGCCATCAGCCAGAGGGGAGATGAAAATCGATTCTCCTTCCAGCAACTGCTTCTCTCTGGCTAAGGAGAAAAGGGGAGGTAGTTAGCTGGGCTCTAAGTGAGGCCGTCCATCCATCTCCCTTCGAGGCCTGACGACAAAGCTGCTGTGAAGGCTGTGCAGAGTGGGACTGGAGAGAGATGAGGCATGCAGGAGAGACGAGGCACTGGAGCTAAGACTGTGGCCCAGTACACCGGCTGTTCCTCTCTAGACAAGCTGCAAAGCCAAAACTGGTCATTATTTTCACCTAAAAAGCTGATTGCAACCGACCCAACCTTAACTTTAACCTGGCCATTTGCCTCACTGGAAACCTTATGCCTAATATGTTAAATAGAGATGAGAAAGCTAGGTTTTTTGTGATTATCATAATGAATTTTGAATGCGACAGGGCCAGAGAGGGAAAATCCAGCAGACGCTAATTTGACACGGAGGCAGTCCGATGCCACTGCGGAGAAAGATTCTTACTCAAGGAAAGAAGTAAGGAGAGACAGACTGAAAATGAGATTGCTGAATTTCCCTGAAGAGAGATGGATAGGCCAGACCGTATCTTACCTCCCATCTGCTGGGTCAAGATACAGGCAGGTGGAATGGGTCCAATATAGAGATATGAAAAATTCAACAACCAAAAACCTTCTGTCTATTCCACCAATCCAAATCCCTGTGGAATTTGTGTGTGTGTGTGTGTGTGTGTGTGTGTGTGTGTGTATACAGGTGTAGAGAACATGTCCTGTGTGTGTGCAGGAGAAGAAGGCACATAAAGAGAAGCACAGAGAAAAAAGCCGACAGACAATGAGACAAATATAGAGCAGGTGCGCAGGCGCCAGAAAGAAATTAAGTCAAGGCAAATGTGTGAGAGAGTGATGTCGGAATAAAGATCATTCCTCACAAGTTTTCAAAGTCTAACGGTGTCAGTGACAGATTGTCATAACAAGCCTCTCTGTCTTCCTCTGACTGCCTATTGAGTTTGCATTTGGCCGAAAGAATCTCTGTCTTATAGGAAGACAGAGAATGATGGGCTCAGCGGAAACTAGGTACAGGAAAAACTGAAATAGCATCCATATCAGAGACAAAGAAAGTGTCAAATGAAAAAGAGATATGATGAAAAGAGAGGCTGCGGCACTAAGTTCATCACCGTATCTGAGACAAAGTGTTGTGTAAGTGATTCTGGCAGCCGACAGATAGATGCCGGCTCACTTTCCTGCCGTGACAACGCCGCCGTGTCGTTCATCTAGTGACAACAGAGCTCACCTCGGTCAACAGAACTGAGCCCCGGCATATTTCATGACAGGATCAGGTGAGGGATCAAACATGCCTCAGAGCTCAGAAATTCAGTGAGCCCCATGCCACATCCTCAAAGGCAGGACAATACATCCCTATCTGACACCGGTTCAAGAGGAGCAGCCACCGGGACACCACCCGCTCTGCTGGAGAGCCACCGCTTTCATCCCTTTGTAACGGAGATATTCGATGAGTAAAAATCGGAGCGATCATATTTTTGCTTGGACCTTGCACTATAACAAGTTCAGCACAGAAGAGGATCCAAGACTGGGGCCGTAAAGTATTTAATTAGCAATGAGCATCATCGTATCTTATCTTCATCTCTCACCCACTGGTGTAGCGCAGAAGTACAGTGACGATCGTAGAAGTTACAATTTTAATTACAAGCTTCCTGCACAACAGCGTATGTAGTTCCCTTGTGGAAGATAAATTATTTGGAATGCAATTACTCCACAGATATTTCAGCAACTGGAAGGTGCAAGGAGTCGTCTAGTCATTTGAGAGAGTTTTGTATTATAATATGTCTGTTCAGGTTTACTTCACGACATTCTATGAATAATAATTTGCAGTGGCCACAAGTGCAGGATGGATGCAGGATAGATGCACGGCAATATCTATCCTACAAAACAGACTCATTGAGAGTGGGATTTTAGCTGTTGCAGACGCTCACTGACCAGGACAACCTGATCTCACACAAATACATGAAATTAACATGACTTGTTAACACCAAATTACGTGTTGGTGACACGTAAAGTGTTAAAATTCTGTGTTCCCAGCACGAAAAAAAGTAGTCTCACACTGAAGTAGTGCAGTAGAGAGTGTAGTAAGGTGTTGTGTTTGGGGTGGCAGGCGACCAGAGTTCAATTTGTGAAGTTTTAATTTTTAGCGGAAATTTTTCTTATGTAACTACGACCAAAGCCGTTCCCTAACATTAACCAAAGTTGTTTTACTTGCCTGAACTTAACCGTTAGCCAACCTTTAGCTGAAAATACCATGTCCAATTTGTGCTGCTGTTACAGAATCCAATTGAGGAATGTAATTTTCACATAATTTGTGTTCACAGCATGTAAATCTGCATTTCAGAGTTCACGCTGGACCAACAGTAAGGTTCAATCAGCATCAAACAGGTTCTCCGTAACTTCTACAAAGCACTAGATAGATATGGGATCGAGGGCCGAGAG
This sequence comes from Centroberyx gerrardi, assembly GCF_048128805.1. Lineage (NCBI taxonomy): Eukaryota > Metazoa > Chordata > Actinopteri > Beryciformes > Berycidae > Centroberyx > Centroberyx gerrardi. The sequence continues at coordinate 14,710,437 of NC_136005.1, read as the reverse complement.
CACCTTGATGAGGCCAAACAACCAGCTTAACTTCACCATGTATGGAACGACCGTCAGCGAAGTCGGTTACAGGGGCCGTTCCCCCCGGGGCTCGGTGGTCAGAGGACCCAAAGTGAGAGAGCAGCATCAAACAGAGCTCCATCTGAAACAGGATTAGAGCTGTTCGCGGTTCCCGTTATGCAATATTTATCTGTTCTTTTCTCAGGGAGCGTGGCACATGAACTCGGGGAACTCGCAGAGGCATAGGATTAATTTGCACGAATGCCTCATCGGAATTAGTGCTCAGATCAAAGCGAGGGGGAACCATGGGAGTAGCCGGCACTGCTGTGTATCTAGACTGGAGATTTCACTTTGCTGTGTGCCACTGCTATTTTCATGATGACAAGAAGAAAAAGGAAAAAAAACATCAAGGGAAATTCAGCTGGAGTTGAATATAATTAGTCAGATGTATACAGTACGCAACAAAAATCTACCAGACCAAAGCAAAGATAGCATACGACTAAGAGCTTCTAAACATCACCAAAGGACAGAGTAAACAGCAAGAAGAACAAAGTTAACTAAAACATACATGGGGATTTTCTTGCCAGTTCTGAGACAAAATGAGACTAGCAGGCCATCCTTATGTTGCATGATAGCGGTTGCTCTTGGGAGAAGAGAGATTCTACAGAGTACTGAGATGGATTGGGACTTGTTTCTCTGTTTATTTGCGGATTTCTCCCATATACACTGTTGAGGTGAGTTGAAACTACCAGGCCCTTTCTCTGTTTTACTGTATCACGTTGTTTACCCTGGAGAGGAAGACGTTATGTAAGGACCCGAGTAGGACAGGAGAGCTATGAGCTATAACACTTACAGAATTGGCACAGACACACACACACACACACACACACACACTGAGAATCACTCCTCTTACCGTCACAGTCACCCAAGTGGGCCACGTTTCCCTGTTCAACATCTTGCTCGAACGGCAGTCTGCAGAGGAGAGGAGACACAGTCATTAATCAGAAGACACAGAGGCAGCATGCAGCAGCTTGGCCACTGACACCACAGCACAGATCCACTCTGATAAAGGAAAACTATCGCAATGTTACAGCGGACGACAGCAAGTTACACGAGAGGTTATATCGCACATGCTCCTGCACCAGCTACATAGGTAGACATGTTATATAAATGTAAGGATTCAAGGAAAGTGCAGACGAAAACAAGAGGCACTTGAGATGCCTAATGTCCAGCCATAATCACCATGAAATATTAAACATAAGCAGTTATGCTAATGAGGCAATTAATTACGCTAATTATTGCATGAATTACCACATATTGGTAATTAATGCAATTAATTATATGTCAGCATACTTCTTCGCATAACACATGGGCGGTATCAATATGATCTTTGTATCTTAAAGCATTAAGGAGTTATAGTAGTTTCAAGGAAATCAGTCCTCACTGATATGCAAATTTATGCAGCAAGGGGCTCCAAAATCTAATCAGATTGTCTGCTGTATAGGGGGAACCTGTGGTGCGAATATGAAGTTTCTATTATGTTTTGTTATTAGTTATATAGTTATTGTGTTCACAAAAATGTGTCTCCACACAGACAGACAGACAGACAGACATCATAATTTACGCCATAATGTCCTGCATACCGTGTACCATGGTGGCAGGACATAAAAACAAAGGTTTTACCATGAGAGAATTGTACTTGTTTAATAATTATTTTCAATCAACTTGTAATTACCCTCATGACTACATTGTTATTAGACCTTTATGAAAAAGTATTTGGACCAGAGAGAATTTGTAACGTTAGTGAAAGCAACATGGTCAACAAAACAAAACTTCCCACAATACCATTTCTAGAGGAATGATATCTTCATCTCTGAAAGTAATGCTGCAGCTTTATCCCTGTGCTTTAAAACTCATTTCCCATTTGGGGAACAGGAGACCATGGAAAACTCAAAGGACGGCCTGACAATAACATATGACAGACTGAGGAACCAGAGAGGAAATGAGAATAGCACAGAGAGACCAGGTGCTCACGAGACCAAGGAAAACACAACTGCTCTTAGACATGGCTCGTATCAGGGGAAACAGCACCAAGTTACTATCGACAGACTATGAGTATGTGTGTGTGTGTGTGTGTGTGTGTGTGTGTTTGATTAAGTGTGCGAGTGTGCGCACATGTGCATGCTACATAAGTGAACATGTACATTTACTATGAAAGCATGAATGTTACAAGAAAAAAATACTTTTCAACCTCAAAAGGCCTTGGAGAAGTGATTTAATTTGAACATGCTCTCTTAACAAAAAGGGTTCTGCACAATATCAGAAAGTAATTTTTTTGGGTTGTGCAATAGCATAACCCTCTGACCAAAGAGTTTGTTTTACAGAGCTATAAAGTGGTGCTACAAAGAATGACATTTTCTAAATCAGCTGTATGAAGGAACCTTTGTAAGAACCACACAGGGTTCTTCATTCTGGTTTGGATGTTGGATATCAGACGTGGGAAAATATTCGATATACACACTGAGCGGTCAGTGTGCACATTGACCAAGTATGTAGCAAATGCATACATTAGTCAACGTGGGCAGAGAAAGCTAATCACAGTGGCACAGTTGTTGAGTTACATGCTGCCTTGGCGCTCATTGCACAGTGCGTCTAGATTTACACCTGAAGGTTTGAACGATTGAATTAGATATTGACTGCCTAGCGGGGACTCAAGTTTGTGACTCACACTCAAATTTGACTTCAGACTTGACTTGGACTCTAGACTAGTGACTCGTGAACATTGAGCATCTGTAAAATAACTGCAGTCATTGTTGCATTGTATAAAATGTTTGTTTTTTTCTATTTCGGTTGTGCATGACTGACATATCTAAATGTCACTGATGCACGGTTCTGATAAAACCAACAGCAGCATGGAGTCTGCTACAGAGACTTTACTATTTTATTTAGCCAATGCCTGACACACGACTAGCCAAATAAGAATCAGCTGGTTGTAAATTTTCCATGTTGTGGTTTAAACGGACTGTCTGAGATTTAACTCAGCCTTGTGACCAAAGACTTGAAACTTCACTAAGACTTGGAGATCTTGGAGATATGGAGATTTGGTTCTTTAAAGAGATTTCTTTAAAATTACAAGCCTGGTTGTGGGAAGAGAGCATGTTTTGGTGCATGCTGGCCAACATCTTTTTACTGACGATCAGATAATGATCTTTGAATTTCCTGGTTTATATGGGCGGATAACGCTAATCGCAGAGGTGCTGTCTCTCGATGTCTTGAGTTAAGGAAAATCACAGTCCAACCCAGTGAAGAACTCTTTGGGTCCACATGGAACAACTATTGATAAGTAGTTCTTCAAGCAGAAGCACTGTTTAGCCCACAAAGAGCCCTTTTTTCAGTGCGAAGGAATGTCCCATGGCTGCTGAAACAGCCTCATGAGGACAAGTGAGTACAGTATTCTGCAATTAGCTAAAGGCCCAGACTGCAACCCAGCCAGCATTCAGGCTTTTAATTTGTAGGAAACGCTGTGAGAAATGAGCTGGGCAGTGCTGTGAATCTACAGCGCTTGTCATCTTAATAAAGAATTATGTTTTGTGTTCAGTTGGCTGCCTCTCACAGACTGTGAGCTATTTAGTTTGTATACATTAGCGCTGCTGTGTGTACGTTGGGGTGTGTATGTGTTCGTCTCTGTGTCTGTGTGTGTGAGTTTGTACGTGTTGAGTACTGTACACACTGTCGGCAGGATGGCAATCTAGAGAGTAGTTGTTTACTATATAATGGTAGTGTTTTGTCACCGTATTCTCGACAGGGAGAAGCTAAATGAGATGAAGGATTCATTCCCTCTAGCCCACCTCACCTTGTTTAGCAGTGGGATAATAACTGTGAACAAAATGAACATGGGATAAACTGGCACACACATAGCTACAGTAATAAAACAAAACATCCACCTTTTGCTTCCTATAAAGCAATATGAACAAACAGAACAACTACTGTAATAAGAAAAATGCATTATTTCTCTTCCTCCAATATCGTCCAGATTACAATCTAATGTTATATAATGGCAACTGCTGAGATCCTACATGATCTCCTCTAGCGTCAGTTTGCAAAGAGAGGTTGCATTATTCCACAAAGCGGAAATCCACAACAACTCAATGCAAAATCGATTGCCGAGTTGACCGCCCTTGGTAAATCAAATCAAGACCAACACAGAGGCCTTTAATAGTATAAGCAGGCAGCCTGAGGTGGTCTTTAAGGCCCTCGTTGTCTGTTCTGCTGGCACTATACCTGTGTTTTGAACGCCTAATGCAATAAGCAGCCTGACTAAAGAGAGATTTGATTTCACTGGATGCGGGCGGAGAGGAGGAAGGCAACCCACAACTAGAGGTGAGCTGCCAAGACAGCCAGCCAGGCTTTAGTAGCAGGCAGAGAGAGGTGACACACACGCACACACACACACACACACACACACCCACACAGCCAGACACAGACATAGAACCAGACATAGACACAGATGAATGCATACACACGCACACAACTTTTTTGAAGCACAAGCGCACATACACAGAGACAAACACACGCAGACACAGGGAGACACACACACACACACACACACACGCACACACACAGACAGTGCTATACGACTGGAGAAGCACGCACACAAACATCCCCATACACAGACATAGGCAAAATCACACACATACAAAGACACACACACACACACACACACACACACACACACACAGACAGTGTTATATGGCCACCACTTGATAGCAAGCTAAGTGAAAGAATGTAGCATTGTTTAACACCAACAGCAGACATCCTGAATCAATAACTGTACAAAGAGCAGACGGTGTGACAGGCTACTTAGAGGACACAGATGTTACTCCGAGGCTCAAATAGTCACACTTAGAACTAAGAACTTCCAGACCAGATAAATAATATATTGGATGTCTCTACGGGTGGTCCTCTAGGTGTGCTTTCAGGAAGATAACCTTGAGAGGAATGACAAAAAAACAAAAAAACACTCTGTTCAAAGAGAGGCTACAGACGGAGATGTGGTAAAAAAGTAAAGTACAGACAGATATAAAGACCGAGACAGAAAAATAAAGCAGACAGTCGGTATGACGAACAGTCAGAGCAGCAGCTGTCGGCTGACACGGGGCAGGTATATGAAGCAGAGCGAGACAGTGTGTGAGTCAGAGTGACGTCTGTCCAGACAGATGGGAGTCTTACCTGGTCCCAGGTCTGAGGAAGGAGCAGGTGCTGCCTCTGGTCCAGCCGCAGTACGGGTCCCTGGACGCTATGCAGTTCCTGCAGGAAAGCACACACAGAAACTCACTTATAGCTCCTGCGTGTAGGATATTAACCTCAATATATCATTCTCAAATTAATTTTGATAGCATAGTAAAAAAAAATGAGACCGTTGCAGTGAAAATTGGTTTATTCTTTGTTGTGTTCTATGTGTTTACTTTGTGTGTCCCGGGGGATGATTTGGCGTGAAATGTGCAGGACTCACAGCACAAAAGAGAAGCCTCAACCAAAACAGGGAGAGGACCGCCTCACTCGTTTGTAGCATTAAAGTATTCTATTATATTATAGGCAAACACATACACAGACAAGTACAGATGCTGTCCAGTCCCACAGCGCCTAGCTAGGTGAGCAGCATCAACTGTTGCTGCAGTTGAAGTTACTACAGTCCTGCAATAATTAGGACAAGCATTCATTAACCCAATTGTCCCAATATCCACGCTCCGGTAGGTTAGCTGTCTTTCAGTATCATATTAGCCTGTTAGCCAAAATGTTTAGTTAGCTACCCAAACTCCACATCTGTAAGGCAAAGCTGCTTTGCTAGCTCGATCTAGTTGTAGCTAAAATATTCGCCAGCAAAAATATCTCACAAACACACATTGTGACAGAAAACACTGGGCGAGCGAGCATTACTGAATACAAGGTGAGCGAGCGCTGTATCATTAGCATTGGGCAAATTGAATAAATTCCAAACCTGATATGCAAAAACTAGCTCAATCTATAAACTAAAATATTCATATAAAAATATTATTTTGTTACACATAGATTGGCCACCGTAGTTGCAAAGCTACATCTAACACTGATTGAGCAAGTTTCAAATTCTACTGGCAGCAGCTTTCAAACGCCAAGCACACACAGTAACTTATGATAATACATCCAAAAAGTAGGCTACATTAAACACAATAAACTGTAACCAGACAGAACAAACAAACAACAAAACTCAGTATCACTCTTCAAAGAACTAAAAAAAACAACAGACACGAAGCTGCTGAAGCGTGACTAAAATCTCCCGAAAACACAGGCATACAGTACATTAACCCGTACTCACATCTAAACACATTACACACACACACTAAACACACCCCAGACAGCATGTGGGCCTTTCTTAATGTGTTCTGGATTACACGCCTCTGTGATTCACCTGGTTCAATGCACACATTGCATGCCTGATGTGGTAGTGTGTGTGGTGGTGTGTGTCAGTGTGTCAGTGGGCCCTAACAGGCAACAGCCAGAGGCATCAAGACTCAGTAAAGTGCCAGTAAGGGCATGTGAGTCTGTATTTCTGTGCGTGTGTGTGTGTGTGTGTGTGTGTAGGTGCATATATCCTAATGTTATAAATATATAGAGAAATTTTCCAGCACTGCCCTGCTTTACATTCATACAGCTACACACATTCACACCTGTAAGCTTAACAAGTAAGCAGCTTCACTGGAGCGGTTTGGGCTCAAGAGTCTTGGAGCAACTGATAAATTAATAACTAACAGAAAATGTAATATAATGTCCCTCAAAATAGGTTGAAAATGTATTAAACCTGTTAATGTAACAAATTGCCGATAAATGTAATATCACATTATTACATTAACCGGCGATTATTAGGGTGTAACATACTTTTAACTGATGATGTAATAGTAGCATTTAGTTAATACACAATACTGAGTTATTACCTGCTTATAATTGTTTACATTTACGTTTAACAATTGCTGGTTAATGTAATAATGTGATATTATTACATTTACTGACATTTATTATTACAACATTAACAGGTTTTATTATATTTTCATCCTATTTAGAGGGACATTTTATTATCATTTGCTATAAGCCTTGCTCAAGGCATCTCCACAGTGGTTGTTGAGTTGTTGTGATACATTATTGATCCATGTAGTGAAATTCTCTTTTTATTTATTTTTTGCTTGCCCACCTCCACAGGGAGGTCAGAGGTCAGAGGTCAGCTTCAGAGTAGCACTCCTAGAGCTGGTACTGGAAGGATTCAGTGTTTTGCTCAAGGATCCTCCAGCAGGATGGATGATTGCCAACACAGGGCCATGAATCCAGGTCCTGCGGTTGAAGAATGCCACCCTGCTGCCCCATTATGTTCCAGAACATAACACGGCGTAGACTTACTTCATGCATCGTGAGTAGAGCTGGCACCGTGCCACCGGGACTCTGACCACACAGGAGGGGAAGGACAGGAGCAGAGTGTGGCTCAACCTGTCCAGAGTCAGAGACAACAGCTGCCTGGCCTGGGGAGAGTCTTCAGCGCACCTGGAGCACACACACACACACACATGCACAAACACGCACACACACACACACACACACACACACACGCACACACACAACAAAAAAACGCATTAGGCAATTTCAATTACTAGACCAAGACCAAGGCACATTAAGCCTCTGACCTCACTACAGCAGCAAAATTCCTCACGCCTCAAAGTGAAACACCACCAGACGTAAACAGCTCTATAAATAAAAAGCATTATAAAAATAAAAGTGATAAGAGGCCATCGATGTAGCCGGTTGTTGCAGTGTCAAGCTAAATCTGCACTGTGCAGAGGTCTGACGGGTCGGACGGCCATCAGAAACAGCAGCCAGGAACTGAATCGGTTCTAATTGGCACTTAGAGCTACGTTAGCGAGCACATACCTGCCTTGTGGCAGCGGATTTATACCTTTTTATGCACATGTGCACTTGTGCATCAGTTGTATCTGGATGGCTTACGGTAATAACATTGCGGTGGGCCCACGGTCATTAAGGAGAATCTATCATTTTGCTAAGGCCAAGCTATGGCTCATTCTTCACAACAGACAGGGAAAGCAGGGAGAGAGACGGAGAAAAAGAGAGTAAAGCGAATAAACAAGAAAAAGAAAAATGGAGCAAATGCAAAAATGCAGACAGAAAGAAAGAAAGAAAGAGAGAATGAATGAATGAATGAAAGAAAGGATGAGAGATGAGATGAATGAGAAACTGATGAAAAGAAAATAAGAGAGAGAGAGAGAGCCTAGATCAAAAAGGTAATAAGGGGCAGACAGCTGGAGAAAATAGGAGAAGGCACCGGTCCCATTAATGTTGCGTTTCTCTCGGGTCATTTCCTGGTTCATTATGGAAGCCAGCCAATCACAAACCAATTTGGCTGCAGTGATCTCTTATCTGTGCTGTCCTCTGTTATAGGACGTCTGTGTTAGCGGCCCTGCTTCTGTCTACATACCCAGAGGTTCATTACAGGGCAGAAGACATCTCTGTGTGTGTGTGTGTGTGTGTGTGTGTGTGAGGTGGGGGGTCTGGCCTGGAACACAAAAGGAAAAAAAAAAAAAAACTGATCTGGTTTCTATGTGCTCTTTCTCCTGATTAGCTCGGTGCCTGCTGAGACAGCGGGACAGTCGCTGACCCCCTACTGGGCTCACCACACGCACCAAATTATCCCTAACACACTGGCTCCAGTTCACACCAGCACATTCATCACTTAGTCCTCCCATCTGACTTCCCTCTCCTGCCATCACTATTCCTCATTTTGTCACTCGCGAAACAGAATAAATAAGATGGGACACAATTCAGTGAGCAGAGTTTGGAGGGGGACGGGAACGCAGACAGGGGAAGTTGCATTCGTTAGTAAATCAAAAGTGAAACACCGTAGGTTGATGGTAGGTAGATGAGACTCTTCCGTAGGGAGACGGGGTGTTTCCACACAAATGGTTCAAGACATAATCCTTTGTTTCCCCTTGTTGTCTGCATGTTGAATATCAGATCAGGGGGCACAATTAGCACTATAGTAAGCCAGTGTTTAGAAACTCGTTCTTTTTAAATGCTTCTAATTAGCCTTCGTGAAAGATAATCACCGACCAAAGCTCGCTACATCTGTGGAACAGTCCCGTTCTTCCCCCTGCAGCCATCCACCATGTCGCATACTGAATCACAACAAACAACAACAGCAAAAGTGAAGACTTTAAAAGGCCGTGGTACCCAGTGTCCTTACGTGGTGTTGGACATCCGAGGTAGTCTCAAAGCTGCCTGCATCATGCAATGTCCTGCCTAATTTGAAAAGGACTCGAAGTCCTATCCATTTCAATCTTTTTTTAAGATCAGATTCAGCTTCAGAGCGAAGATAAGAGGTCAATTTCCCTGATAGCATGGAATTTTTGTTCAAGATTAATGATAGCGTGATTTTATCATCATTTCATTAATTTCTGATTCTTTCCCGTTACTCCTTTATATGGCTTTAACCTCATTAGAAGATGTTTAGATTTCCTGATAATGAATATTAGCCTCTAATCCTTTTCTTTTCTGTTTGCCCTATTTGTATTCTCGGTATGAGGTTACACTGTTCCAGCTCCTGCAGCAATTACATGTATCTCAACCTCCCCAAAGAATAGGTGAGGTTCTCTGCATAATTCAAGATATGTCATGTTTTTTTTTTTTTTTTTCTGCGACTCCTCATCTAGGCGTATCACACCACCAGCTCCCCTAGCTGTGTATCCATCAACCCCAGATGTCACTTAACCCTTTCCTGGTAGCTTCTGCTGTTATACATGTTCTTTCTGTGATTTATTCCTTGTCAAGCACTCTCACCATTGCAAGTCCCTTCACTGTATATACCTCAAAATGTACAAAATGTGTTACTCATTTCTGTTAACCCCTTTGCTGTTTAGTTTAACTTCTTACTTATCAGGGTTGAATCCCTCCAGCTCCTCCAGGAAGACGTTGGTGTTGGTGACGGTGTTGTCCTGGTTGGGCATGATGAGGAACTTCAGGATGGTGCCTCTGCTCGAGCCGAGGAACAGGACGGTGCGGTTTCTATAGGGCCCCGCCTCCGTATCCACCACCATCTTATTCAGCTGGTACCTACGCAGTAGGGGAGATGCAGCGCTGTATTAATAACAACGCCACAGAGTTGTACGGTTCAGTTGGGACCCAGCTTCCATGACGACTAAAAGCATATTCAACCAGTTCCTGGAGGCGCGTATATGATTTAAGTGCATTACTGGTGATTGGTTTAAAGGTAAAATATGGACTCTTGTGAGTTCAAATGCATAATATGGCATTCTCTCTTGAGTCTGTGCAAAATTAAATGAATTCCACAGTGCGAAAACTGTTCATCAAATTTGCATAATAAACTAATTACGCCAGACGTTCAGTCATTAATAATATCAGTCAAGTAAATGGGCTTGTCTTGGAACAATAGAAAAGTGTTGCTGAACTGCACACACTCCAGTGTGTAGGCGTCAGTAGTGTAGAATAGAAGCCATGTTCTGCTGGGTGTTTAATATTCCACATACATCGAGTCCCTGTAATCCCCTGGTGGCTGGTCGCCAGTGGGACTCCATACGGTAGATAAGAGAGAGGGAGGGAGAGAGAGAGAGAGAGAGAGAGAAAGAGAGAGAGAGAGAGAGAGAGAGAGAGCGGTGTGCATGCATGTGGGACTCGATGTGCCACAGCTGCTTGTCTGCTACTATACTACAGGCTTTCACACCCAACCAGACACCATCTTCAACAGAAGGAGTCTAAAGCCCCCAGCAGAACGCTAGGTGTTAAAAACACTGTCATAAACTCAAAGAAATATTTATGAAAAAACTAAAACTGAACTATCTTCTCGCCTTGTAAAACTAAAATAAAATAAAAAAAACAGGTGAAATGCATTTAGTTCTAATCTTTTTGTTTATATGTAGGGTATTAAAGAGAATGAACACTGGGCAAAGAAGTTTTGGCTGATTTTGCTGAATGCTAATTGAAAAAATCTTGTAAATACATTTTTAAAATAATTTATGATTTATTGTTTGTATTACACTATAGCTGTTGAATAAAAGCTAAAACCACCAAACCCACACTGGAGGGATCTAAAAATAACCTAAAATTTAAATAGAAATTGAAAATGACCTAAAAACAAAAAACTATTATAAAACCCATAACTATAATATAAAGTTGCGGCCTCACCTGACCATGGTTCTGACTATCCAGGGCCTCTGTCCGAGTGACGGGACGGCTTCGTCCATCAGAGGATGAGTCTTGACAAAGTTGAGCATCTCATCTGGGAAGGAGTTGGAGGAATTAAACCTGGAACCTTGAACAGCACAGCCGCCGGGCCTGGGGAAGGGAATTAGGGGGACAACACGGTTCAGCGCATGTTTAGCAGACAGTAAACAGGCAGAGCAATAGTTGGCACTTCCGACTATTCCCGTCTTCGCTGAAAATACTGCTAGACTGCTTCTTTTTTTGGCTGAGAGTCAATGAGAGTTTCTCACATTCAGACCAATATCGTTTTTCTGCGGGACGCTTATTTGATTTAGGTAAAACAGCAGAATGTTTAGGGCCTTAGTAAGCTACAGATAGTGCCGTGAGATCCAGATGTGCCTTTAAATGAGTAATTATCCATTATCTTTGCTTAGCCAGTCTCCCTTTTTTACCTCTTAACTAAAACTGATAAAAAATGACTTGTATTGTTGTTGAGGTGGTCTGCATATTATTTATCAGCATGTATGGATATAATTGTAAATATGAAATCTAAACCCTCACCATGAGCTCTGACCTGTAAAACAAAAAAATGTTAGTTGATGTTTGCCTTTGTAGGGCAGAAAGCTGAGTAGCATGGCTGAGGCCCCACTATAATTTGAATACAGCCTGTTTATAATATATTCTCATAATTCTCGGATCACAACCACATAATAACCAGGCTTTATAGAGGTGAATAAAGTGATTACAGCCATCTGCACCTTGGCTTCGGGATGACTTCATCAGGAACTGGCGTCCAAATAGACTCTGGTGATTTCTGCTCCTTGAACCTCCCATCAAACACCCCAGCCAGCTGCTCCATGTCAAAGGCACACACTGCCGAACCTGGGATACTACAGAGAGAGAGAGAGAGAGAGAGAGAGAGGAGAGGAGAGGAGAGACAAAGATGAGACAGAGGTAGATGGAGACAAAGGAACTGTCAGTCAATAAAACATACTGAATTGATTTGAAATGACTGTCAGTCCTGTGTCAAGCAGGCCTTGCTCTCTGAAGACAGAGGTACAGAAAGAATAAGTGAAGGAAAAAGAAAGGAAAAGGTAGCTAATACCTAGACTGAAAAAATAGACCGTGGGAGATGAAAAAAGGAAAAGAACGAAAGAATTTGAAATATAGACAGTGAATTGTGAGCCTGAGAAAGAGGCAGGCACACGGCAAAGATGACAAATTGGATTTAGACTGTTCATACTTTGACATTCAATGCTCGAACACAAAGGGAATTGTTGCTGAGAAGGAGAGGAAGACAGGATAAGATAGACACTGTCAACTTAGCGGGGGGAAGCAGAGATATGCGGCGGATGCAATAGCCAGATTAGACCCATGAAAAGATCTTGGCTGGAATTCTTGGAATATAAAACGAAATAGGAAATGAGTCACTGAAGATTCTCAACTCTCACAAAGGAGGGAAGATTCTCGTAAAGGAAATGAACCCAGCAACACGTTCCAGTAAAAAGCCGACTGCACCTCCGAGGCTGTTTAACTACACATGAACCCACCAACACAGAGTCAAACATCTGCTTGATGAAGAAACCATAGCCCACACACACACACCCACACACACACACACAGAGAGACACACCTCAACACACACAGCCACAACAAACACACACACACACATCCTGTACAAACACAGACACATCCACAGTCAGACAGACTCTTTTTTCCACTGAGCCTTGGTGTATTGCAGCTAATGAAAAGTCGTACTACAGAGACAGGGGGAAAGAAAGAGAGTAGTGTCAGGACGAGATGAGGAATGAGTAAAAAAAAAAAAAAAAAACAAACAAAAAGAAAACAGCTCTTGTCTCCTGCTCCGAGACTTGTCCTCCGCTCTGAACATGTCCTCATCATCAGTGACTAATGGTGTACGTGGTGTGAGTATGTGTGTGTTGGTGACTAAGGCTTTACACTTTAACACCACACACACACACACACACACACACACACACACAGAAAACCTGAGAGACTGAGTCACCTGCAGCCTGCTGCTACCAGACGCCCACACCTATCCCGGTCTCTCTCCCTCTCCCTCTCTCTCTCTCTGTCTCAAAACGAAATCATGTCCCACCCCTGGTTCGAGGGCCTGAGCAGCTGCCCACCCCCCCTCCTATTCCGCATCGGGCTGTGCAGTGTTGTCTATCGAACGCTCCTTTGATAGTCACAGGAAGGGTTTTGTTTGGGAAGGCAGCGCCTGGAGGCTGGATGTCGGTTTTTGCGGCGGGGAGTCTCGCTCTCCCGATGTGCCGTTTGATCGGGTCGCTCCGTCTCCCTCCGCACTTATCATTCATAGGCAGGGATGTGACTCGACCCCCGGCCAGCGTGGCGGAGCTGCAGGCGTATCTGCGGACGACACGGCGCCTCTCTCAGGACCGCAGGCACCAGATGTTGTGTGTGACACGTCTGCCAGTGAGGCACCGATGCCAGCTTGGCTTCCTTTCTCTGTCTCTGCCTTCTCCTGCACCCCCACCTGTCTCTCTCTCTCTCTCTCTCTCTCTCTCTCTCTCTCCCTCTCTCTCTCTCTCTGCAGGTCACCGCTCTTCGCTGTGTAGGGCTCCGTGTCGAACAGAAGCAAGCAGAGAGGCCTCAGGCTGTTTTTCCTCCCATAATTCTTTTAATTCTGTTCTTTTTCGCCCTCTAACAGTCTCTCCCGGCTTTTTTTCTGTTCTTTTTTTTACGCAAATTTAATTTTCAATCATTTTCTCACTTTCCCTCTACGCTCGTAACCTCTTTCTTTTGCCCCGGCCCTTTCTCGTCTGCATTTGTCCGTCCTTCACTCTTTCCTCTTTCTCCCCCCCCCCCGACCCGGGCTGAGTGACAGGCTGTCCGGGGCTGGATGGGTAGGGTGTCGGTCGGAGCGGAGAGAGGGCTGCTGTGGAGTCCAGACCACTTCCTCACTGTTTAACAAGCTCACTGACAGCTTGGTATAACACAACCCCCGTGGACACGCGATGCCTCGGAGGGATGGAAAAGGAAGAAGAAGAGGAGGAGGGGGAGGAGGAGGAGGTGGAGTTAAGGAGAAGTTTCAATGTCAATCCTTTAATCCTTCTCTCTTTCTTTCACCTCCACATACGGCTAATCTCTCGGCCCACCTCTCACATCCGCCTCGATTTCTGCCCTCTACCTTCATTTTTGATATTTTTCTGCCATTCTATTTCTCTCCTTTATTCTACCACAAACCGCTTTCCTCTTCCCCCTTCATATTCGGACATTCTACCTACATTTTCATACTCTTCTTGACCTTTCCACATCAGGTCCCCGTGCGGACTAGCGAGCACCTCTGTGACTTGTATTTCCCTGGTGACATGGCTCTCCTGTCAGCTGCATACGTTGTTCTTTTCCACACCCCTTTCTCTTCTCCACCTCTACCTAGCCACCCAGCTACGCAGTCTTCATGTAGGCCCAGGGGGACGAGCTCGCGCATCTGTGTGTCTCCCCCCCCCCCCTTGTGTCACATTTCTCCTGGCACCGTAAACCTGTCCTCCTCCTGCTCCTTGTCCTCCCGATTTCCCTCTCCTCTGCGGTGTTTTCCCAGAGGGACGTCCCGCTGTCCCACCCCGTCACATGGGCTTCTTTACAGCCCAAACCAAACATGGCCTTCCACGCTCAGGATGCACTTGATTTGCTTTGCTTTGCATGGGATGTTTTCCTTGCATTCCTGCACAGCCCCATTAAGCCTAATGAGCCCACTTCACTCTTCCCCAGCAGCTGTAGTCATTTTCAGCTTCCAACAGCTTAGCGAAGAAATAATTGAATTGGCTATTTTGCATCACCAGTCCAGTGCAGCACAGTGAAGATCCTAGCATAAGCCTTCCAATTGACGTCTTGCTGCTTTTCTTTCGGCATATACCCACTTAGTCCTGCTGCTAAATAAAGCACAAATACTTATTTTTCTAGCTTGTTCCCCCCCCCCCCATCTCTCGTCTCTCTATTGCTTTCACATTCTCATTCTCCTTTCTCTCCTCACTTACTCCCTAGGCGTCCTTGACCTCTTGAGCATCAGGAGTTGGAGTGCAGGAGGCGCTCAGTAGGAAATCCATGCTCCTCTTTCATCCCCGTCGGAGAGGAAGGGCCCGGAGCAGCAGAGGTGCACACACACAGGAACTGGCAGCCGGGGTGGGGGGTGGGGGTGGGGGTGGGTGGGGGTGGGGGGTTGGATTTTATATTCTGGAGGTTGCCAGCTCTCTGGGAGCCACTCTACCTCTCTCTTTCCCTCTCGTCCCTCACATCGTCAAGTCACATCAGCAGAGACAGAGGGATCCTGCAGATGCGGCTTGCAACTCCGTAATAGGTGAGGAGCCGGTATGTGGCTGTAAAAATCCTCCCTGGGGTTTGTGGGCACAGGAGGAGATGAGTAACTAGAGAGTGTCCAGGGGAGGTTCTGGGAAAACCTGTAAAACCCTGACTCCATCCCATTATTCCCATACTACAGTAACACGTGTTGCACAGGGTGAAATGGCAGGACAGAATAGCTATTCCTCCATTCCCAGATCCTGCCTCACGCTGTTTTCACTGCATGCTGCCAGCCAAAGCAATTTGTCTGGCGAGCATTTAGCCAGTGTGGCGCAGTGGGCCACACAGGGCCACTGGGAGGTTTGCAGCTCACCTCTCTCCTTCTCTCTCTCTCTCTCACTCTGTCTCTCTCTCGTTTTTTATCCTCCTCCTCCATCCCCCATCTCTCTATCTATCCATCCAGCCCTTCCTCTCTCTCTTTCTTGGTCTGCAGTCATTTAAAATAGTGCCCAGTAGCAGTTTACCCAGGCAGGGGTTTGTGTGTTCAGCTGGTTCTCCTCTATGGCATGCTGGTAATACTGTTATCTGGGAACCATTGTAAGTGTGTGTGTGTGTGTGTGTGTGTGTGTGTGTGTGTGTGTGTGTGTGTGTGTGTGAGAGAGCGAAGCATCCGTCTCTCTCTGCAGGCACTGGCCGCTCTCGCAGCGTAGCTCTTCCAAACACACGCAGATAAGATGCAGCTGATGAAACAGTTTTAGATCTCAGAGAGAGAGAGAGAGGGATGAACGTGTTGTCCATTATTGACTTCCTTGTCCTTGAGTTTTCTCGTCCCTCCCCCTCTTCCTCTTCTCCTTACAGCTCTCCCTGCTCCTGTTCACCAGCTCCCCCTTTATTCTCCCTTCTGTCTCCTCTGCTTTCACATTTACTCACTCATTCTCTCTCTCTCTCTTTCCCTTTGCCTCCTTCTTTACTCTGAGTGCAGGATGTTACTGGGAGGAGTAGAGTAGAGTAGTCCATTGGTTAGAGAGACAGTCCTGCAGCTAGTACTGTATATCTCAAATTCAAAACCTAAATTTCAAGACTGTGTTGATTCCAGTTCAGAGTCAAATAGTTGGTGTTTGCAAAAATGTGTGTTTGTTTTGATATGTTTGGACTACCAGATACAGTAAGTGGTATCAGGACCATTCAGGTAGTGTCAGGTAAGTGGGCCATCACAGAATAAGTATACTGAATTTGAGCCTGTTAGACGTCTCTGTATGCAACATAGCAAAACCTGATCCTAGCTGTTTCCTTCTGTACAGCTGAAATGAAGGATATGCCCACAAACAGCCATTTAGTCTCCTATTCAGTCTTAAAATCTTACTTTTCTTAAAACTGGTGAAAAAGAACCTGTCAATGGTGTGAGGTAACCTCACGCTTCCAATGTTGTTTCATTTGTTTCAGGAATTTTCTAAGTAATATTTTCTAGAAATAAGTGTCTAATATCTAATATCTTCGTCTAATATCTTCAAACAAGGCAGAATAAGGCAATCACTCCATTTTATCAAGAAAGGGACACTTGAATCAAGACAATTGTTGAAACAAGTTGATTTGCATTGGAAATAAGGGAAATTAATTCACCCCACTGGCAGATTTGTTTTCACTTGTTTTAAGAAAAAAAGGGTTTTAAGATTCAATACTAGATTGAATGTCTTGAAATGTCTTAAAGATGTACATCTCTCCAGCGTGGACACACTCTCAGAGTTGTTGCACCAAAAGGATCGCAAGTATATATGCAGCACACATAAATATTTCTGCTGCATCCACTTCCTCCCTTTGTTGTTCAATTTCTCTGCTTTACTGTTTGTGCTGTCTCTGGCTCTGCAAACACTCTCACTCTCCCCTAATCCTCCATTTACCAGGCAGCATCAATCTCCTCTCCTCTCCCCTTCCTCTCCTCTCCCCTTTGCTTCCCTTCCTTCTTCTTCTCCCCTCTTCTTCTCCCCTCTCCTCACCTTTTTTCAATTTAACATTGTCTTTCAACAAATCACCCCTTTGTCCTCACTGAAAGCCTTCCATGTGTCTTAAATTACTGTGTATCCTATGATCTTGACCTGTGCAGCCCCACATGGCCCATTTCTCTCTCTCTGGGGCTTTGCTCGGCCTGTAGGAAGCCTTGCTCTTTCAGACTTCAGGGAGGCAAGAGCAAACGATGGTGGTCCAGTACATTTTCAAGGTGAGCTGTGTGAGTCCAGCCGCACACCGTCGGCCCATCTCCTTCACCATGGGAACTGTGTCTTGATGCGTTTCTACGTCTGCGTATTTCTTTATCAACAATCACAGTATGACGAAGCCCCTTTTCTCTGTTAGGAGAGGACATGAATTGAAATCCCATCACTTCAGCCCTCACACTCACGAATGTGCACACACACACACACACAAACACACACACACACACCACACACACACACACGTATTCAAAAATGCACTTTCGCTCTCTCTCTCTCTTACACACACAAACACACATAAGGACATACACACACACACACACAAACCCCACTAAATAAAACCTTATTTGAAGGCAAACAGATTGCATATTGATCTACAGTGCCTGTGTGTGTGTGTGTGTATGTGTGTGTGAGTGTGTGTACATGTGTGTGTGCAGGTATGTGTCTGTGTGAGAGAGAGAGAGAGATTGAAAGCACATATTAGTGTGTTTTGGCAGTGTATTTGTGTGTGTGTGTGTGTCTAAGCTCTACCTGTTGGCCGGTGTGGAGAACACTCCCAGGATGATGTCTCTGCCGTGCATCCTGATGATGGGGCTGGTGGAGTGGAGGAGGTTAAAGTAGAAGTGGGAGTCGCCGGGGACGGAGCAGTTCAGACGGGCCTTCAGGAAAGACGTCCACTGCTTCTCCAGGACCCGCTGAGACCCGCCCAGGTCCCGCTTACACACCCGCGCCACACGGGACACCACCACCTGCAGGGAGTCACGCACAGAGAAGCCGATGTACTGCAGGCATACAAATGGTTGTGTGAAATATATCTGCAATGTACAGACGGACACATGTGCACACCTGCCCCCCCCCCCCCCCCCCCCCCCCCCCCACACACACACACACACACACAGACACATGCACAAACCCTCCTTGAAACACAGCTCACATATAGTTCAGGTACTAAGCTGGGGAGTTAGGAAACATTTCCAGAGCTTTGCGTTTCATCTCCAAAAAGGCAGGTTGAAAAGCTCTTTTAGACTCCAGGGCGATCTCTAAAGAGTCATTTGCATGCTATTTGCAATGCGTAAACCCTGTTTTGACAGATCATTGTTTTATAATGGTAAATTTAATATCAATTATTCATGAAAATGTCAGTGCATCTCAAAATTGCTTCTTTGAACACCCTCATCCACAGAACGGTGATGCTGTTTAAGTATCCACTTACTCTGCTCTCTGTAAACATGCCAAGCCAAAAGCCTTGTGCAAGCACATCTCCCCAAATGTGAATTGCTAATTTATTAGAGAAAAAAGGTTTCTTGATGCTGACTTTTTTTATTTTTTATTTCATGAGGATGTATCCCAGTTCTGGTTAGGGCAGAAAATATACACAGAAGGTACAAAAAAAAGGGCTTTCTCGGGTTAATTCAGACACGAGTTGTTTGCTCAGACCGTGATTTGTTGGATTAGATATGCAGACAAACAAATACAAGGAGGAAAGGTCAGTGGAGCTGTGGGGAAAACAGGTGATATTGACATTCAAATAATAACAGCAGAAAAAAACATTTAGACCAGCATCTCCTTACATAGCGCTGCATTTTAAAGCTCTTCTCATATTCCTCTATAGGCCTTTTTATAGACTCTCATATGAATGGACCTTTACCTGTAATTCATCTGTGTGAATAGTGAAGGTTAGGGAATTTGCTAAGGAAGGAGGCTATTTTTCTTAAATGTCATTTATGCTTGAGAAACATGAGAAACCCAATTGGGTACGGCTGAGACCCGGTCGGCACGACTTCTGTACCTTCTCCAGGTAGTTGAACTCCATGGCCATCTCTCTGAAGAAGAAGTAGATGTGAGGCCCCCACTCCACAGCGCTGACAAAATACGGCTCTATATGGTGAGAGAGAGAGGGACAGAGAGAGAGAGGGAGAGAAAGAGAGGGAGAGGAAGAGAGAGACAGAGAAATGGATGGATATATACAGTATATAGAGAGAAGGTGAATGAAATATAGATGGACCGTGAGAGAGAGAGAGTCAATATCACACAGCGGCTGCAAACACATCAGTCACATCCAAGACAGTGGAAGACAGTGAAAAAGAAGTAAAAGCCACGCTTAATTTCATTACACGGTAAAAAGGGGATTTCATACTGAACAATAAGCGCATTACAACTCCCTTAAGTATTCGGGGACTCACTTGTCCCACTATGTGGTTGTTGCACTATTACACCTGGGACCGGCTGCAACCTGCGTGTGATATTGTGTGTTTTATTGTGCTTTTTTACAGCCTCTTTGTCATCTTTGGGTGTAATTGCAGTGTGACTGTGATGCGGACGGTCCAGGCAGAGGCAGGGAGCGGTGAGCTTGACTGCTCCGTCTCCAGTGACCTGAACAGGGAGTTGTCAGGCTGCTGACTCAGGCCTCGGCTCCTGACACACACATATTGATTCTGCTGCTAAGTGATGTGGACATAAACTCAACCCATCAGACTCTTGACAACAACAACAACAACAACAGCAGCAGCAGCAGAGATGATACTAACGAGAGCACATAAACGCACGTACATACACTTGAATAAAACACAAACACACACACATAAATAGGCACACACGAGCACACACACACACACACGCACACGTCTGTAGGTACCTCTGAACCACTTGGAGTCGTGTTTGACGGTGCGCAGGGCGGGGCTGTCCCCAAGGCTACGGTAGATCACTGCATCAATGGCCAGGAAGTCTGTCACTGTAGCTGTAAACAGATTCCCCTCTGACAGGAACACACACACACACACACACACACACACACACACACGCACACGCAGACTAGTGAGTTGGAGAGCCAGCCAGAGCAACAGCATAACTGGAACCAATAAAGCCTGAGTGAATGATGCTGTATTATGCCGGTGCTGCATCATAAACCTGACACTACTGACCAGGCGACGATGTAATTGCAGCACATAATTGCAGCTGTGCACTACTCCCACAGAAGAAACAACATTTCTACTTTTAGCTAATATTGGATAATGGGATGATGGCTATAGTAATGGCTCCCTACAGTTTCAGCCACATAGCCACTGCTGATTTGATTATAGTGAAGTGTTTCAATCCGATGAAATAAACAAACCAAATGAATGAAAATGACATTTTCTCTAGAATCATAGTAGCTCTATTGTCGAGTATATGCAACGTATTCCAGGGTCAGAAATCTCTTTTGATGATGATTCCTGGCAAATATTCATTGCTACAATCACTAGAATCACAAAACTAAATTTGTGATAACACATTGTGAATTTCATAGTGTTGTGTGATCCATGTGGATCGTGTCTCATGTGAGGAATGAAAGATCCAAAGAAAGGTGTGTCTTACCTGCAAACAGAGCTACGTTGGCGTGTTTGGGGTCGTAAGGGCACCTCGCCATCCCACTGACTGTCTCTCCTACCATCTCCAGGGTGTCTCCCTATTACACCACACACACATACACACATACACACACACACATGCACACATCAATCAATGAACCCCAAACAATATGAATGCATCTACAGCAGCATCATGAAAACAAGCCACTAGAGGATGGCAATTAGAGAGTGTTACCATAAGTGCAAAATAATGATTCACTGGTGGCAATTAGGCACAGCAACAACAAGAGAGTCACATACTCAGGCATAAATAAAACACACACATACACACACACACACACACACACACACACACACACAGGTCCATACGCCCACACAAGCAGTCACACCGCTACTTCACGCATGTCTCCATCTCTCACACACAAACATACACACATATTGTAAACTATCTCTTTTTCACACACACATACACACACACAGACACACACAGACACACACACACACACACACACACACACATAAACATAAACATAAACATAAACACACACACACACACACACAAAGTTTAAAACACATTCACTTAAAAGGCAGCCACAGGCAAACTATTTTAACAGCACAGTCTCATCTGCAGTTGAAAATGAAATAATTTATTGGTGTCATTTCATTAAAACACAGCTATAAATAAAACAGTAGCTAGCATCGCTAACTAGTCCCCAGAGATGAAGCCAGCCTATCAGGCAGAGACAGGTGTGTTATACACTGTTGTAGAATGTCATTAGTGGCTGACAGATAATGGGCCAGGTACGCCTCAGTCTTCCACTGCTGCGCTATGTTTGAAATGTGAGAGACTGAAAATAACACTTATCTCAAAAACCCTTTGATAGCAAAAGGATTTTTTTCTCTCTCTCCCACTCAACTGCCTTCATCCCTCATTAAAAATTCCTGTGGAATGATGTGAAATCAGCCGAGCCGGATTAATATTTATGTGTAGTCTTTCTTCCGCAGGTTTGAAATCGTTACTGTAATTGAGCGAGACAGGGATTGGTTGGGAACTGGAGCAGGTGCTGTGCTGGAAGATTCAGGTGAGTTCCTGCTGGATGGATGCAAAACTGAAGTTTTGAAGAAAAATCTATTTTGGACAGAGTGCGATAACTATTCATAATGTGCTGTGGCTAATTGGTTGAATCAGGTCAGTCAACACTTGTAGGCTGAATCTGTGTGTCTCCTCCTGCCTGCCGCCTTTCTTCTCTAGCTGGAGAATTGTTTTGGTTTCCTAACCAGAAGCAAGAAAATCAAACCACGCAAACAACTAACGTCTTCACCCTCGCTCTCTGAATACTCTCCTCTTCCCCTCTTCCCCTCTCCTGTTCTTCCTGATGAGCCGTCGCTGCTTCCCGATGATAACAAGCTCAATAGACCACAAAGTTTAACCACCGAGCAATAACAACTGGTGTATCTGAGGAAAACAACGCTCTGGAACTGCAAGACAACAAGGTTAAATAACTTCTGGGAGGAAATTCACTGCCTCGGGTGCTGCACAAACAATTCCAATCAAGTTGTAAATTTTGGCATGATCAAGCTTCCTAATTGTGTTGTGAGAGTGAGGCCTCCGTTCCGGGAAAAGAGATACTCCATTTATCAATGACGTCAAACTAATCATTAGTCTTAATGCATGGCTGGACCACTGACAGGTTTGGCAGAGGTACAGTCGTAATGTGTATGTGTAGTGTGTGTGTGTGTGTGTGTGTTTGGTCTCCACTCACAGTATAGTTGGCACATAGTGGATTGAAGGCATTCGTCCCACAGACGAATAGGCCTCCTTGTCTGCTGAGCAGCACCTTCATGAAGTTACGGCACTCATCCTAGTAGGAGAGAGAGAGAGTGGGAGAGAGAGAGAGAGAGAGAGAGAGAGAGAGAGAGACCTTAATCAGACAGGAGGGATAACGCTGAACAGAAGGAAGGCAAAATGATCCAGTGAAAGCAAAAAAAAATATGGATTTACTTTTCGGAGACCGATTATCCAAACTGCTAGGTGAAACGAAGCTTTTCAGTCGCCTGATGTGTAGAATTATCATACCATTAACGCTGTCAATCATATTGATACTGAGTCACTGAACATAGCCAACTTTAAGTGCCTACCCTTTACCCACACACGCACACACACACACACATAAACACACGCATGCACACACCCGCACTAAGCCTTCACCCTCAAACTCTTTCCATGGCTGTGTGGAGCTAGTATTGATTGACAGATGGTAATCCAAACCAGCCTCGGGATTTTAAAACAAACAGCAGATTAAAGGGCTAATTTCTCCACATTGAGCCGTCAGACTAGATCAAG
Organism: Centroberyx gerrardi; assembly: GCF_048128805.1. Lineage (NCBI taxonomy): Eukaryota > Metazoa > Chordata > Actinopteri > Beryciformes > Berycidae > Centroberyx > Centroberyx gerrardi. The sequence goes on along the minus strand of NC_136005.1, from coordinate 14,687,008 downwards.
CCTGCTTAATGACAAAATAAACCCAAGTCACCATTTCATTCTTTCCTGCACACACTCCAATGAGAAGTCACGCAAAAAACACAACTTGATAGCTACTACCACCCAAACAGCAGTGAATGTGTAGAGAAACTGAGAGAAATGACTTTAAAGTTTAACTCCTGCCACGGCAAAAGGGTTGTTGCTACGGAAGTGGAATGTAATTATTAATAATTACATGTAACCACTGACACATGCACTGCTGTGAATGATCACACAATTTTGCACCTATGGGCAATTCGTAAGTATATTTGTATATATAATGATACGCTTTAAGAAAGGTCTTATGACCAAAACATCAACAAAAATAGCATGCAATCCTGTGTGAGCGATCCTGTGAAATTGACTTTTTTCCATGGATATTAACTCTAAGCTCTAGTCATGACCTTTGACTTTAAAAGACAAAAAGTAGCTGCTGTTTGCCTTTGTATGGCAAGTGGTCGTCTCACTAAAAGCCACCTGTGTGTGTGTGTGGAGTGAGCGGTCGTGTACAGTAGATCCCTGATGGAACGTAGCCAAAGGCCCCCTCCCCAGACCACTAGTGTCCCAGCCAGGATGGCACCAGCTCAGACACACACACACACACACACACACACACACCAGAGGGGGTCCACTTCAAGACCACTGCCTGCACTGATGTCATCGGAAAGAGAAGGAGGGTGCGAGTGGTGGTGGTGGTGATGGTGGGGATGTGGAATGAGTGTGTGTGTGTGTGTGTGTGTGTAGGAGATCAGAGGGAATAGGGGGATATGAGAGAGGGGTGAGTGTTATACCAGATGCTCCACCCTATCACCCCTGCACCCCTCCACCTTCCAACTCCGCTCCCTACAGGCTTCTCAGTTTTCACCAGCAAAAAAAAGGAAAGGGGTTTTGTGTGTGTGTGTGTGTGTACAGTATACAGTATGTGTGTATTGAGTGCAGGGAGTGTGTAAAGCGTGAGGTGAGAATTCCAAACACCGCAGCAGTATGTGACAGAGCGAGGAGTGACATATGAACAGTCGCTACGCAGCGCTCGCTGTGTGCCCCGTGTGTGTGTCAGTCACCCTATATACAGCATGTGAGCATTTATCTGTGTGCGTGCATATTTGTGTATATACGTGTGTGTGTGTGTGTGTGTGTGTGTGTGCACTGTGCATCGTTGGGTATCACAGCACAGATGCATGTTCATGTGTGAGAATCATTTGCATGCTGTTTGTCAGTGGGAATGCAGTCTGTCGGCCGCTCGCTCGCTCGGTCAGCGCTGCAAGCACAAAACCAGATGAAGCACTCTTAATAACAGCCCAGCCCCACTGCCAGCATCTCCGAGAGGGTAGTAAATACTTAGAAGAGCCAAACCGTTGCACAAATGTGGGCATTCGGCAGTGCTCTTATGCATAAAATGAAACATTGCATGACTACAGGATAAAAAAAACAGTGGTTGGTGCAATTTCTGGGCCCGCACGCTGTTCCATAATAAATCCACAATTGAGTTTTGATGTCTTTCCAGATTACAGACATTGTCGTAATCCACCCCCTGCTGCATACATGTATTTATTTAACCCATATTCAACTCTTCCAGGAAGCAATTTGGCACCTCCAGGTATGGGTCTGTCTGTATTCAGTCAGTTGGATTACGTTTTGCTGCGGTTTCCACATAAAAACCACAAACCAATTAAAAAGGATCAAGCAGCGAATCGTTGAATTATACAATTATATATATAAATCCAAATGCTGTATGTTCCTGATGCCTCCTTCTTCTCCCCTCTCCCTCCTCCCACCATCCTCTCCTCCTCCCTTCTCTCTGCTCCCTCGCTCCCTGGGCATACTCCAGACAAAACGCCACCTGTGCTGGCTGGCAAGCCTTCCCCAAGACCCAGACGACTGCAGCCCCCCCCCCCCCCCCCCCCGCCCCTCCTCCTCCTCCTCCTCCTCCTTCTCTTCCTCGTCCTGCTCCTCTTACTGACAGTGGCAGTGCAGCCTGGATTCTAAATAATTAATCTGCAGCACAGATGAATTACACAGTCCCACCCGTCCCAATGCAAATATGTTTGTATTTGTGAATGGAGGGTGAGAGACATGAAGAAGAACAGAGAGATAGAGAGAGAAAAGGGAGTGTAGCTGAAAGAGAAAGATAGGGAGAGATAGCGTGCAGGCAGGTGTGTGTGTGTGTGTGTGTGTGTAGGCATGTGTGCATATGTGAATCTGCACTTATATGTGGTGCAGAGCAGGCAGACAGCAGGTCCTCCATCAGCCTCTTGCTCTGAGGCAGATGTCTGCCGGCCTCCCTGCACTCTGCAGATGTTGACCTGAGCAAGTGCATTCCTTCCTTCGCTGATTCCCAGCATGAACACAAACATTTCCTTACGCACTCAAACACACACATGCATACATTCATGCGCACACAAATGCACAAACGCACTCATACACTGGTAGATGCGAGCGAGTGCACACGCACACACACACACACACACATGGTGAGAGGCTCAACAACGAGCTCTCTGTTGCTACAACACATCTGCTCACAACAACCCGTAGCAGTCAGACACCATTAGGTCTGAGGAGACTCCACCTTTTGCATCTGCTTTCCATCTATTCCCCCGGAACTCAACCTTTAGTCTAAGAAGATAAACAACCATTTAGTTTGGACTGACTCAGTGTTTGTTTTAATGATGAGGCTTCATCCCAAAACCTGACTAATGTGGTTTTACCTCTACCCACGAATCAGTCCGCATTCCATTCTTTTGTCTGACCACAAAACAAAACAGGTTTGGGCGCTATAAAATCTTCTGCTCATTTTCCTTGCTTTTGGAACAACCACAGGATTCTTGATGGTCCCATAAAATATCGTAAATTATCATCTTGACCTGCTTTAGTTATGTTCGTACACTGGGAGCCATCTAAGGCAGTACATCAGGGGGGTCATATTTAGCAAGCTGCTCCTCTAAATCTCCAAAGTTTCCATTACATGCCTGGCTGGTCCCATGATGTTAGCGACCAGGGAGAAGAGAGCGTAACTCTGCCAAGAGCCGCCACGGAGCCAGGACTCTCCCACACACTGACACACACACACACACACACACACACACACACACAATACACACATGAACATACATGCACACACTGTAACACATGTACACCCACACCACATACACACACACACACAAAAAGGTTGGCGGGCCTTCTCTTTGGGTGATCTTGATTTGACTCTCACCATTAACAGCAGGCCTGTCATTTCCACACAAATCCCTGACACACAATTTGACTTTAAACAGAGTGACTCTCTAGGACAGGAGGGAAGTGTGTGTGTGTGTGTGTGTGTGTGTGTGTGTGTGTTTGATTGTGCGTGTGCATGTGTGTATGTAGGCGGAGGATGAATTAACAGCGGTGCAAAATTAGCAGCAATGTGCCGTTCTGAGTGCTGCGGTCTTACTCAGCATGTTAAAACTAATCCACGTCCCTCTGCAACCCTTCTCCTCTGTTTGATGGTAATTCTGACTGAACACACCACAGGCCACAACAAACATCAGAGACCAGAGGGAGAGAGAGAGAGAGAGAGAGAGGTAGAGAGAGAGAGAGAGAGAGAGAGAGGGAGAGAGAGAGATAGAGAGAGAGAGAGAGAGAGAGAGGGAGGGTTGATCCAGGCCAGTCAACCATGTGGCAGCCTCAGTAGCAGAGCCAACCTGCAGGATGACCTACAGATCGTGGGGTCAGTTAAGCTCTGCTCCCTGGTGGAACACACACACACACACACACACACACACACACACACACACACACACACGCATACACACACACACACACACACACACACACACAAACCGCTCTGTCCTTGACCACAACACTTAACCTGAGTTACCCCAGGAAGAGCTCCATCTGGCCAACCTGCCCAGAAAACAGTGGGAAATTCTGATATTGACAAACTAAAATCTCTTTCTGGAATCAATCGATAAAACTGTACTACACAAATGAATGAGGATATGTGATATGCCGGCCTGTAAGTACATTTGCCTTTTGGGAATAGCAATGGGCGGCCGTAAAAGGTAAAAATACAACAGAGGCGGCGTGAATGAACCTTCTGCCAGGTTTGGACACCCTGGTGAGAAACTGAGAAAAACACCCAGCAAGACCACAAGGTGCAGCACCATGTGAAAATAGTACAGATTTATAGATAAACATTACACACAATGTCTACCATCAAAGGGCAGTGAAACTAAATACAGTTAAGCACAATAGCCAGACTAAGATAAAAAAGGGGCCACCGCTGTAGGGAATGAGAGCGACTCCAAGTGTGGTATTTGCAGATTGATTAACATTCAGGAGTCAAAAGGCTGTGAAACCAAATCTGTTGACGGGTCTGGCCTTATCTGGGCTGGACGGCCGAAAACCCAGACGTCCTCCGAGAGCGGGATCAACACAATATTGATCAAACAATCTGGCTAAGTGCTGCTTACAACGATGCACTACTGCTCTTTAAAAACACTCTATATGGAATTTCCTCTGTTTTGCATATATACACGCCCTGATGTGTTGGCACCGAGCCGACGCATCAGCCTGAGCTCTCTCTCTCTCATTGGGAGGAGAGAGAGAAAGAGGGGGGGTGGGGGGGGGATGAAAAGGGGGGATACAGGCGAAATAAAGAGAAGGGAAAAGCGAAGGACAAAGATGACAAACAAAGAGGGGGGAGAGAGAGAAAGAGACAGGAGATGGCAAGTATATGCAGCATGCGTGACGGCGAGGCCGAGGGTGCCGCGCATTCATCAGCATTCGTTTGGTCAACACAGGAGGAGGGGGGGAAAAAAGGCTAAAGAATTAGGATATTGAATTTCTAGCCTAATTAGGGAGAATACTATGCCCTTTCTGATCAACCGAGCAGAAACATTTAATTACAAAACCAATTACTAGGTGGCGAATGTATCACATCTGACACAACCATCCCCCAAGCAGAACAGGACATTTTCAGGAGGTGAAGTGGAGGAGAGGAGGAGAGGTCGTCACTGGGGGAGGGAGCGTGGGTGAGAGAGGGACGCAGAAAATGACAGCATGCCTGGCAGATGCATAAAGGAGAGACGTTTCAATTGCGTGCATGTATGTGTGAGAGAGAGAGAGAGAGAGAGAGAGAGAGAGAGCGACATAGAGAGGGGAGAGAGAGAGTAATATGCATGTGTATGTATGTACATGAGGGTCTGTGATCCCGCCTACATGTACTGCAATTAAAGAACCCGCTCATGTTGTATGTGTATGTGTGTGTGTGTGTGTGTGTGTGTGTGTGTGTGTGTTAGTGTTAGAATGCTATATCTGTTTGCCTTTCGTTAAATATCGGATATCGTCCAGCCAGTGTTGCCTACCTCCAATATAATGATGTCAAAGCTACATGAAAAAACAGTCCAAACCTGAAATGACATTTTATTTTATTCATCCATTTAATAGTTCAATTCTAATATCATTATAATTCTTCATTTAAAATCAGTAATGTATCCCAGAGTTTCCCCTGCTATTGAATAGGTGGGGTTGGACTGCTAACCCAACTAAAAGAATCTAAATTTTTATGGGTTTTAGTGGCACATGGTGGTCTAAATGCTGTTTCAGAGGCTTTTCCACCTCGGGATGAAAATAGTCACATTTAAAGATATTGTATATCAGCACAAAATGTCATCTATCTGCGACTTGAAAATATACGTATTGGCTTTCAAAAACCCATATCGGTCGAACCCTAGCATGTGTGTATGTGTGTGTGTGTGTGTGCGTGCACATGCGTGTGCACACGAACACATCCATTCACATGCGTCTGAGCCCGGAGAGCTGACTGAGAGGACCTGGCAGCGCTCTTATCTCCCTCACATTGCCGTGTGACTCACAGCATTACCAGGCAGCACAGTCATTAGGGGCAGGAAGACCTTTCATATCTCAGTCAGCCCCACAGCTCTCCTCAGGGCCAGCCAAGTGGGACCCACACACACCCCTTCTCCTCTCCTCTCCTCCTCTCCTCCTCTCCTCCTCTCCTACTCTCCTTTGCATTTACTTCCTCTCACCCTCATTCTCCTATCTCTCTCTCTCTCTTGCTCTTCCCTTTCCATTTCTCGTCTATCTCTTGCAACTCCAGCTCTCCGTTCCTACTCTCTTTCTCTCCCCCCTCCTCTCATCTCTCCTTCTCTCTCTCTCTCCTCCCCCTCTCTCAGCCAGGCTCGTTGTCTCTGTCCCTCTCTATTCTCCATTGTGTTTTTGTCTGGCAGCGTCTCACACAGATTTAATGTCAGGTGTTCTCTCAGTGTGTTAAATAAGTCATTTTTTTTCTCTGCCTGGAGGGGACACAGCTCATGTTACACCCCCCACCTATCCCCCACCACACCCCCCCACTCTCCAACACCCCCACCCCCCAACCACCACCGCCACACACACACACACACACACACACACACAGACAGACGGGCACACAGACACCAAATACAGGCTGTTTATGTGTGGCAAAAAGGAGCTAGGAATGTGTGTGTGTGTGTGTGTGTGTGTGTGGTGTGTGTGTGGGAGATATAAGAGGTATTCAGGCGTGGGCCGGTGGCCACAGGGACGTTTCACCCCATCTCAGCCTCACTTTGGTTCACCTTGGTTTCCCAATGCCCACCTCCATTTTGTGAGGGCACACACTGCATCATAAAGCCCTGATAGTGGAGCATGTTGTGTACAGGTGGGAGGGACTGCTCTATTCTTCTGATCAATGCGTGTGTGTTTGTGTGTTTTGGTGTGTTTGTGTGTGTGTGTGATGGGTTGAATGAGCAGGAATAGTGAGATGATACCCAGTCGTAGCCCCCTCCTTAAGGCTGTGCCACTGGGCATGCCAGTCAAACAGCTGGCACAATGCTCCAGGTAGCAAGGTGGAGCATGTGCCATGATTTAGAGAAACACGGTGTGTGTGTGTGTGTGTGTGTGTGTGTGTGTGTGTGTGTATGTATGTGAGTGTGTTTGTTTGTGTGTGTGTGTGTGTGTGTGTGTGAGAGAGAGAGAGAGAGTGAGACACACAGAAAGAGAATTTTACTATGTGTGAAAAAAGAAAGAGAAAACAAGGCAACAGTAAACATGTTGCCCCATGCGAATGAAGTCCCCGCCTGGGCCAATCAGTAACAAATGTGTCACCTTGTTTTGAGCTGTAATTGTCGTTCTGCCTTGGGCCAATCAGTGCAATTTTGCATGCTGGAATGCAGCCGTAAGATGCATCATCTCCCCAAATTTTGCTAAAAAACGGATCAGTGGTGCATGATTTTGAGTATGACACATGGATGAGCCAACAAGTGACGTAATGACCCCCCCACCCCCCACCCCCCCAGCCCCTCCACCCCCACCCCCACCCCCCAGCCCCTCCACACTTTGGGCTGATCCGTGTAATTTGGAAAATGTCAGAACACAGTGGCGAGATGCATCATTCCCTCATGTTTCGGCAAAATCCAACAAGTAAACAAGTGTTGTAGCGCCCTCCCTTGGGCCAATCACTGTCATTTTGACAATGTTGGAACAGGGAAATGACACACATCATTCCCCAAAGTTTTGTCAAAATCGTATCAGTATGCATCCAATCTATACATGATGGACAGATGGACTGGAGGCGATCCATAGTCCCTCCCGTGATTTCATCATGGGGGACAAAAAGAGGGAGAAACAGACAGACAGGCAGACAGACAGTGTTGTCTCACCTCATGCTTGCCCTTCATCCTGCAGATCCTTATGTCGTTCTTGTTAGACTCCCATGTTCTTTTCTATACATCAAAGACACACACACACACACACACACACACACACAGGAACAGCTGGTTAGCTAGATAGTTCATTGTACTCTGGTAGGGAATGGCATTTTCCATTGTCTAATGGCAAGTATGTTCACCCAGAAGGTGTAAACAGTATGCCTGTCTGTCCAGAAGGTCCTCACCTTACTGTAGAACATCTCGTCTCCTGCCACGTTGTCCAACTCCACACGGAACAGGTCATCCCTGGCACAGAGAGAGAGAGAGAGAGAGAGAGAGGCAGAGAGAGAGAGAGAGAGAGGCAGAGAGAGAGAGAGAGAGAGAGAGAGAGAGAGACAGTGGCAGTCAGCCAACACAGCACTATCTAAGGCAAAAGGTAAGGCAAGACTCTGCACTCTTCTATAGCAAAAAGTACAGCATACATATTACTGCTAGTTCAGGACTATATGAGTCAATGCAGATTTCCTTTGGATGAATCCCTGGCCACACACTTAATACAATCCCTGAGTATGAATATTTCCACTATATATTGAATCTGTGTGGTTTTACTGCTAAATAATTCTGTACCCTTGTGCATAATCTTGCTACACCCGGCTATGTAATGTATAGCTATTTGTTCCTTTGAGTTGATCAGAGCCAAAGAGATTAGGGAGCAGCTCTATAATGTCTTGCATTCCTCCCAATGTGGATGAGAAATAGAAGCGGACTGCATAATGATGTCTCATATTTCCCCTTGCCTTTTGCCTCCTCTCATTAGACTTGACTTGCTGCATTGAATTTGCTGCAAGGCCTGAATTCCTCTTATCAGTCTTATTTAAAAGGCTGAAATTGAATTAATGGCTGATTTAATCAAGTTGTTACACTGGCGTTTGCAATCCCCCACATACTGCCTACACATGGCAGTAACACCATGCATGTATTCATGATATTCCAAACAGCATACACTGCTACTCTCTCCCACTGTTAATCTGTTAGTAATTCTGCTGTAACCTTGGAGTGGCTGTGAAACTGCCTACTAAATGAGAGTTGGGCTAGGCAGCCTTAAGGAGGCAGCTAACAGCTGACGTTCGCATATTGATCAAGGCCTTGGTATCTGCTAGGGTGGATCTGCAGCATGGGCTCCAGCTAAGCAAAGGACGCTATTCACACGGCAGGCTCTGAATGGTCTAATCTGTAAATCTGCCATAGCTGTGTTATTGCAGCACTATCGATCCCATCTCCCAGATCCAGCTTTGCTTCCCATCTGCGCTGCATGTTCTCTCTCACATTTTGCCTTTGCCTCTTTCGCTCACAGACGGAAGGATTATTCTGTGTACGCATGCATGTGCATGTGCTTGCTCACATGCGTGCATCCATGCACTTGAACGTGTGTGTGGGTGTGTGAGAGTGTGTGTGTGTGTGCGTTTGATGAGAGCACACGTAGGCCAAACACCAGCAGATTACTAGCTCACTCCTATCATGAAAAATTCACTCCCACTTCCCTTCGCTGTGTTAAAAGATTCCCCCTCTTAGTTAACCTCACAAAACAGGACAGTGGCTAAGTGGCAAAGAAGTGTGAAATCACCATACACTTGCTCACTGTGTCTCTACTTAACAGGTCAGAGTTCAAGCATTCTCCAAACAGTGGAGTGGGCCAGAGATTGAGGTGTAATCTCATCCAGGCTTCAGCCTTGTCTCAGCATTAACAGAATGAATATAGCAACAGGCCTCCTAGTCAGAGTGGCTGGCAGCCAGCGCTATTGCCTCTGCTGCTGCTGAGGAGGGGGAATTATTTACACTGCTGCCTCTCTTCCTCTCTCTATCTATTCTCTTGCCTGCTCCAGGTTGTTTGAATGATGCAAAGCCTGTGGCCTGTGTGTTAATATATGTGTGTGAGTGTGTGCGTTTATGGATTGTGTGTGTATGTGTACTGAATGTGGTAGATGGGATAGGATTCAGGGTGTGTGTCGAGTGTAAGGTGAGATTTCCTCACATTGTGGCAGTAGGAAACAGAGTGAGGACTGACATATGAACTGAGTGTGCTCTGCTATAAAGATTTTATTATTGTTTATGTTGCAGGATGTGCACACAGCATGCTGCACCATGAATCGCCCTGACTCACTGGCTCATAACTCCCGTCTGAACTTACAAAGCCCTGTCCGAGCAAAGAGCAAACAAATTCAGCTAACATGAGTCCTCCCCTCTCCCGCTCTCTCTCTCTCTCTGTCTCTCTGCGTGTGTGTGTGTGTGTTTTGAAACTGTTATTTCGTAAACACCTAAGACCCCTTTGACCTGGCTAACACAAACCCAACACAGACTCAAGAGAAACATTTCCTACACTTCTCACTTGACCAGCTCATGAACTTTCTCCTTTTGGCCTCCCAAACAACAGCAAACTCAAGGTCAAGACCTCTAAAGCCTCCGAGTTTTACTATATTTCTCTTCAGTTAGCTGTTGAGTTTTCCTACTCTTCTTGGGAGCCGCCTCATTGTGGCTACTGAGCGACGCTGAGCCTCTCTGAGCCTGCAGACTGCGCAGGGGAGGCTGCTCCAATGGATGAAACTGAAATGGAAAGATTTGAGCTGACCACCTATAGTGACCCTGACACTTCTGCTGACTGAGGGGGAGCATGTGTGACTGTGTGTGTGTCCATCCTGATCTCCTGGCATTTCGCGAAATAAGCACGAAGTGTGAAAATGGAAGTAGTCTCACATTGAAGTACACATTGAAACACATTGAAGTAGTGCGGTGGAAAGTAAGGGTGGTGGATGGGTGGCATTTGCCTTCAATGTCAGCGACCGGGGTTCAATCCCCAGCTTGTACAAAGACGATTTCTATAATGAGTCAAGCAAAAGTTTTTCTTATTTAACCATGACCAAAGCCATTCCCTAACCTTAACCAAGTTGTTTTAGTTGCCTAAACTTAACTGTTAGCCAACATTTAGGTGAAAATACAGTCCAATTCATTTTGTTGTCACAGAATCCAATTTGTGGCGGAGGAACGTAATCTTCACATAATCTGTGTCCACATCACGTAATCTGCGTTTCAGACTTTGCGCTCATTTCGCAAAATTTTATGAGGTCACGTTAGGGTGTCTCTAAGTTTGTGCACGAGTTTGAGTGTATTCCTCTATGTGTGTGTCCGTGCGTCTCCCTATCCACTTATATCTACTGTCTGCATGCTAAACTCTCGCTCCCAGCCCCTCTGCAGCTGAACAGCCAGGCAGCTGTAATGTCCCCAGACCTCCCTGTAATTGTTTGCCACGACTGAGCGTCTGTCTGTCCGTCTGCCATGAGGCATTTGACCCCGCTGTGACCCCTGCATGACCCCCGGTGGCCTCTGAGGTCGGCGTCTGTGGCTGGATGAGCCGAGCAACAGCCAACCTGGCAGCTAGTCAGCGCACTTTCCCTTTCCAGCTAATGGAACACATCAACACCAACACACACAAACGCGCACACACACACAGATGGCAAAATCCTCTTATGCTTTATCACAATTGGAACAATTAATCAAGAGCTGGCCGCGTTCCTTGGGCCGTCTCGTCTATAGGTAAACACTCTCCAATTGGTTTATATTTGCGTGGATTAGCCCTTTGGATCTGACTGAGGGACGAAGACCACCATATCCACAGCTGCTCATCTTGACAGCGCTGGAACGGGGCTTAACGCAGCAAGGCGCTTACTCCACCTGCCGCCAGCCAAATACATAGTTTACTTTCCTTTAGCGAGGACGGAAAGAGGACAGAGAGAGGGAGCTGTTCTCAGCAGGTGCTCGGGGCGGGGATTTAGCAGCGCTTGCAGTCTGAGGAGCAGCTATGCTAATGGTGACAGGATTTGGGGATGAGTGAGGTGTCTTATCAGGCCAGGCACTCTGTAGGAGCTTTTGGCAGTCTTACCTGCCGCCACACAGGTTCTTACAGACTTTATACATTTTTGTGACACTGTCTTTCTGCCTGTCTGTCTCTCTCTCACTCTCATATGCATGTGCAGGTGGATCTGTTTCCCTCCACTCAGATCATTTTCTGTCAGGAAGCCACAAACACCACTATTAGCCACTTACATACGAATATATAAATACACTCTGGGAGCTGTCTCTCCCCCGTCTCTCTCTCTCTCTCTCTCTCTCTCTCTCTCTCACTCACTCACTCATACTACCATCACCCCCCCCTCCTCCTCTCTTGCCACTCTGGCTGTCAGTTTAGCTTTTCATTATTGTCCGGTTGGCTGAGACATTCCTATCAGTTTACCTTTCCTATTCAGTAAAACTCTGTGTGGCTGTAAATTGAAATGCACCTCTGTCAAACTGTTTCATGGTTCTGGTTATATTTTACCACAGACCTACAGACTGCAGTAGCTGTAGTCGTCTATGGGCAGTTTTATTATCAGGCTTTTGTGTGTGTGTGTGTGTGTGTGTGTGCTTGCGTGTGTGTTTAGACCCACTCAGTGCAGACAGAATGGCTGGAACCATGCAACATGGTTTGATATATTTACTACCAGGTCTCAGTGGTGAGGTTAGACCAGCCAGGGGCCAGGGACCGGGTCATTTCCTGGAGCACTATTTCCTCTTATTGGAAAACCACTTCAATCATCAATGAGACTGCCACTGCGGCAAATAACCAGCGCCATATGTGGAGTCTGGCTGTGTCTCTTTTTTAGCATGTTTCATGCTAAGTTGATTTCTGGACAGCACGGACAGTAAATCTTGAGATGAATGTTTCGTGTTAGCTCTGTGTGTTTGAGGTTGGCTCCCGAATGGCTCCTGGGGACGACAAATGGAGCTTAACAGCATAAACCTGGTGAAGCTGAGCAAGCCCTGCTCGTCTGGCCCTGCTGACCACCCCACTACTGTCTGTCTAGCATCAGCACATTCACCAGCAGACAGACGAGCACTAGGCCATGCCTGTGTGGGTCCGGTATGCTCTACACAGCCTCAGTTACAGATACAGAATGAAAAGAAACCTCACATTTTGTTTTGAAAAATACCTAAGTCAAATTCATTTTGTGATGCCAGGAATTATAAATGGAACTGGGGTCTCTGTTTCACAACCATTTTGCACAATAATGTTTGCTGAACTCTTGCATAGCCGAATATCTCTACCTGCAGCCATACTGTGTGATGAATATGTTGCATCAATGAATTCACTGGAGGCTCAGACACTCTGCCTCCTAAAATAATGTCCGAGGCAGGTGGCTAATGTTGCCTGGCAACAAATATAGTGATAGCAGACAAAACCGAAAATAGATAACAGACAAATCCAAACAGATATTGAGGCCGGAAATGGTTCAGGTGTGTGGTTATGTGTGTGTCACTGTGCGTGTGTGTGTGTACATGTGTGAGTTTTACCATAGAGAGATGTCAACATCTTTTATCTTGCTGGATGTGCGTTCAAGAGCTTGCACCTGGGTAAATGGGCAATGTGTGTATGTGTGTGTGTGTCTGTGTGTGTTGTACCTGGCTCCAATGTAGAGTGTCCGATTGACTTGGAGGATCCTCTGGATGTGTAGAGGCTCTTGTCTCAGCCATGTTCGATGGGGTCGGCCCAGAAACACCGGGTACCGTCTCACCACTGTCAGTGAGAGAGAGAGAGAGAGAGAGAGAGAGAGTGAGAGTGAGAGAGAGACAGACATACACAGTGGCTGGTCCAAAACTGAGGAGATCCTTGACAAAATATTGATTTGGTGAACACAGCTTGGCAGTAGAAACAGGCAATCACGGGTCGACCTGTCTGCCATGGAGGACCGGCCATGCTCACTCTGCTCCCAAGGAGAAATGGAGACAGTTACACTTCTTTCCAAAATGCACAAATAACAACAATAACAGAGGAAGTTGTTCCCCCAAATTCCTATGTGTAAGTTTGAAACCTGCTACCTAATTTTAAACTACAGTCCGTGTAAATACAAAAAAACATACCTGGAAAAAAGTGAGCGTGCAACACTAGCTGCTACTATGTAGCATACACGAACAAATGAGCTTCTGAAAATAAAATATGCCTGAACTATCCTACATGATGTTGTTGTTTCTCAATTGATGTTTGTTGACTGATTGACAGTTGTTCTTTTATATGGTACTTTCTGTTGGCAATACTTGCTTTGGCAACTGATACTAAAGTCTTTCATGCCAATAACGCTAATTTGAATTTGAGAGACAGACAGACAGAGATTTTGTCAGGTGAAATATGAAAAGCCTCTAAAGAGGAAAACAAAATGTTCAAGAGAACAAGGAATTTTGTACAGTGAGGAAGGCAAATGGAGAGAAATCAAAAAGAAAAAGGGGGAGAGGCAGTTTCATCAAGTTTTTGTCATGCAGCCCAGCAGTCATCCAGAGGGACAGACACACAGCGAGAGGGAGAGAGAGAGAGAGAGAGGGAGAGAGAGACAGAGAAAAGAGGGCTGCAGAGAGAAAAGGTACACATTGTATATTTCAGCTGGGTTACTATGGGATACCAGGATGGCTATCTGTCTTTGACCTTGACTGAGGTAAATGATAGAGAGAACTATTTTCATCTTATATCCTGTCATCCCCTCTCTGCTCTGTCATCACTACTTCTCTATATAAAGCGCCTCCCTCCACTCTATTCATCTCTGCTTTTCTCATCTCATTCATTTCTACATTTTGTCTATTTCTGGTCCCCTTCCTACCCTGCGTCCTGGGACCCAGCGCTCCCCCTGTGATTCCTTCTCCTCCCTCTTCTTGCCCTCCATCCTTATCTTCCATCCTTCTCTCATCCTCTCTGCCCACCTGCTTCTTCTCTTCCTCCTATCTGTCCGTCCAGATGAGCCTGCGCGTCGTATGGCAACCTATACCTGCCGTAAACCCCATGCAGCCCTGCGGAGTCTAATGCAGCCTTTACTCTGCTGTTCTCAGTAGCCTGTCATCCGCTACACTCTACTGTTTGGTATTGATACGCCGAGAAGGGTCTGGACTCGGCTGGGAAACCATCAATCAATATTATTGAGCTGTAATCAATCAAGGTCTGGTCTACGGTGGAGACTGCCAAGCCGATGTGGAGACTCAAAGTCTGAGTGTGTAAAGGGCTGTGTCTCTTGAGGGTGTGTGTGTGTCCGTGTGTGTGTGTGTGTGTGTCTGTGTGTGGGAAAATAGTGAGTGTGAGAGTCCTGACCTACACCCAGGCTTCATTCCTGACTGTGACCCCACACCTCCTGACCTGGACACCAGTCAACACCCTTCGTGTGAGAGCCTGTCTGACCCCACAGGCCACACTGTGACCCTAACCCCCCCCCCCCCCCCCCCCCCCCCCCCGCTCCCCCAATTCAACACCCTCAGTGTCAGGGCCTGACCCCACACCCCACACCTCACACATCACATCCTGGGACAGAGGTGCGTAGGAGGGGAGAAAGCCAGTACCTTCAGTGGGGATAAAGTTGAGAGGCCCTGGTTCCTCTGGGAACGCCGAGCTGGCCGTTCGAAGCAGCCAACACAGCAGGAAGAAGGAGGGAGGGGCCACGGTCGCCATAGCAACAAAACGCAGACTCTGTGGAAATAATAAAAAAAGAGAGAGACACAAGGAGAAAGGGGAGTGAGTGGTTGCGAGATTAAGCAATGCAGACACACACACACACACACACAAACACAGACAGAGAAGCACTCACTCACTCAATCACTGACTGACTGTCTGACTGGCTGACTGGCCGGCTGTCTTTCTAGGCTGAAGCGCTCTCTTTGTAATTCCCACAACATCTCTCTCCCTTCGCCCCGATGAGAGGGGAGATAAATAGCTACAGAGAGCGAGAGAGGGATTAAGTCATCCGCTGAAGGAGAAGTGTCCAGTCAGCTTCGCAGGCAGCCGCATCACTGTGAGTACAACCCACATCAGACATCACACCACCTATGACACATCTGAACCTGGAGGGAAGGAGGGCAGGAGGAACAATAAGGACAGTATGAAGCGGCGAGGCATGAGGGGCGTGGCAAGAGATAGGGGGTAAGATACGGCCTATAGATGAATAGAAATGTGGTGAACATACAGCAGGCGGGGGAGAGAGGGAGACAGAAAGAGGTTCAATAACACTCCAGACACCCAGCACAGAGAGAGAGAGAGAGAGAGAGAGAGAGAGAGAGAGAGAGAGAGAGAAGAGTGGCGGTTCACTTAAATTAAATGCTTGCCGTCAACGCAAATCACCTCTCTGACAGCGGGGCTAAACTGTAGGTATTTTTCACCCGGCTGTATTGCGGCACATGCAGCACTTGGATGTGATGCGTGCGGAAATACAAATGATACCCAAATGAAGTTACCCCACTCAATCCATCTAGGAAATAACAGCAGCACTCTACTTTGACAGATAGGAAAGCGTTGAGAATTGCCGTTGAGTTTAGTCACAAACCCTCAGAAGGCATGGCAGACCTCTAGATGCTGGGACTGCGACTGTGAGTTTGCTACTGTGTGTGTCAGGTGGATTTCCATGTGCAGCCAACAAGCACTTTCATCCAGGTTGTTATTATCTGGATCTCTGTCTCGTCTGTGATTATCTAGCCATTCTTCCCTCTCCATACTAACCAGGCATGGAATTGTATTTTTCGAGATATTTCATAAACATAATTTTACAAAACACCATAACTTCCTTTTGTCGTTTCGTTGCTGGGTTAACGCTGAATGCGCTACTAAGTAATTTGCTTTGAAAATCAAGTGGAGAAGTCTTCAATCTCTCACCACTGCAAACACAAATAAATCGCTTTGGCAGTTCGTTCAGCCATGTGCAATTGTAACTTCTCATATTTGAATAGTTCTCAAGGTTGGATTTCTTTATGCAAAACCCCCTTACCATTTCACTGTGGTTACAGATGCACTGCATGACACAATGCAAATACAGACACTTTGCTACATTTACGGTATCCACTATGCACTTCTTTGTCATCTCTCTCTCGCTCTCTTCATCTCTCTTTCTTAGACTCTTTCTCTATCTCTCTCAATTCAATTCAATTCAATTCAATTCAATTAGCTTTTCTGGCATTAAACAGCAATTCAGTATACAGTATATTGCCAAGGTGATGATGATATTAACAATTATAATGAAAACAATTATAATAATGGCAATAATAACAATATAGAAGTAAAACAACAGAGAATAATTTAATGTAAATATAAAATAGAATGCAATGCATTTAAAAAATGCAATAAAAGATATCAGTTAATGAGTATGTTAAAGAGTTAAAGAGTATGCAGTATTATATAATATACTAACAACTTCCTTTGTCTTTATTCTCTCTCTCTCTCTCTCTCTCTCTCTCTCTCTCTCTCTCTCTCTCTCTCTCTCTCTCTCTCTCTCTCTCCCCCCCCCTCCCTCTCTCTCTCTCTCTGAAGGATACAAACAGCCATTGTGAAGCCCATCTCTTTAATGGAGCCCTCGACACAACCTTATCAAGAAACATGATCTTTATGGGACATTTCTCGAATTCCCTTCACTGACGTCAGAATAAAAGTGGGCGGCACGCTAATTGCTCGACAATTGCTTGCCCACAAGTACAATTACGGGAGGTGAAGGGGAAAGAGTCACCGAGAGAAGAAAGGAGGTCATGGAGGAGAGAGGAGATGGAACGAGAGATGAGAGAAAATAAGTGAGAGAGAGGGAGGGGGGAGTAGAAAGAGAGAGAAGATGAGAAGTCAGGAAGTCAGTATATCCAATCAGAGATTCTATTGTTTCTGCTATTAATAATGTATGAATAAATGTCAGGCCGTACGCATTCTATTAGCATAATTAGACACCCAGGGCTATAGGATTTCATGGGACAGCAGAATAAGTAGATACACAAGTATAGGGGCAGAATGTGTGTGTGTGTGTGTGTGTGTGTGTGTGGGAGTATGGGTGCGTGAATGAGTGGTTCCAAGCCAAAGTATCTCTATAATTATGACAAATGGCTGCGGTCGAGTCCATTCAGAGAACAAGCCTTGCTGTATGGCACAAGCTGCACAGTAGTATTATTGTTGAACAAGGCATATTGTAAGTCACATGTACCTTTTGTCATTTGGAGGACATTTTAATCCAAAATATCCAACCCCTGGGTGCTATAGTACTTTGTGTTTGAAATGTCTGTGGACATCATTGAAGTCGTATTGAAGTTGGCATACAGTATGGACTCCATGGATTTAAAAAAATAATGAACCAGACTGTCAGAAGCAAATTAATATATCAGTGCTTCCACTGGGGGCTTATTGTTTCCAGTCTTGTGACAAACGCATTCAGGGATGGAACTTGATTTTGGGCACGATCCCAACAGCGCTGTTCGGGTGCCAACTTTATACCAATGACAAGTGATGACAATTGCAGAAAAATGCCAGCTATGAGATAGTGGGCAAGTAAAACTTCAATCCCTGAATAGATTATGCAGTATTCACTGTAACACCCCATCCACTCCAACTATCTTTAGTTTGCCATTAAAAAAACACTTCTGCATTCACTGCCATGCACCTTCCACTCTAGGAGGATTTACACACACTTGTTAATTTGTCCATTTCCACGGCCCCAGATCAATTTAATTATGGGCGTTTAGGTAGGTAATTTCCTAAACAAAGTCATTAAGAGATCATTCAGCTGCTGAAAAGGGGAGGAGGGTTGGGGGGCGGAGGGCGCCATGGCTCCCTGGACCCCATCAATGCCACCTCAGAATGACCACCGCCGCGGCCGGCCCCGATGCCTTAGATAACAAATCACTGGAGCGATCAATGAAGTCTAGTGTCTTTAGCAAAGCCCTAATGAAGACTGATACTGTTCTGATACAGAGCGGAGAAGTCCGGCTCACAACAGAGGCTTGAAAGAGGAGAGGAAGCGGCTTGATGGAGAAGGAGAGATGTGTGGAATGCCTGCAATGTGGAAATGGTGACTGGCTGAACAGAGATAGTGACCCTGTGCTGCAGCGGCTCCGACGCTTTCGCATGCAAATAGATTAGCTCATCATCATACGAAGGCGTTAATATGCTCTGAAATGCTTTTGTCACTTAGTTATCATCAGCGTTGTTGATGATGGCTTACTGCTGAAACGCGTCCGTCGTTTGTGCTCTATAGCTGCCCATTTAATTAAAAGACAAAAGGGCATTATGAGTGCTGGCTTTTCTTTCTTCATTTATTAATCTTTGGCCGTGCACCTAAGGAGGATTTTTTGATCGAGTTGTGCGCACACTTGGCGGAGTTTGGTCACTTATTAAGGTTGCCATGGCTCTCGCTTTCTCCCTCTCCATCTCCTCAGTCTCTATGTTTTTCCTTTCACCGTTATGCCTTAGTTGTTTTCTCTCTCTCATTTCATCCCGTCCCTCTCTTGCTCTCCCTTAGCCCCGGTCTTGTCTGTATGATGTGTACGTTGTGAGGGCGTTTCCATTACACAGCCGTGAGATACTCGCACTAAAAATCGGACTAGCGAGTGAACGGAAACCAAGATTATGCATGTCCTAGATGTAGGGAAAATGGTAATGAAATAGAGCAGCGTTAATGGGGACACTGTGGTGGTTGGGGTATTTGTGATTAAAATATTTAACAGAGTGGTTGTGAAGTATTGTGCTGAGGTATCAGTACTGATAGAACGCTACAGTACTCTAGCAATAGGCTCTGACATAATCCCTTTTCACATTGGCACCCTGCTTCAAAAGCCTGCGCAGGGAAGGAATACATTTCAACATGGTCAATTTCCACTTAAATCCTTTTATCGTCATTTATGCGGCGAATTATTATTTTTTTTCTGTTCACTGAAAAACACATTGTGCAGTATATCTGCATTTGGAATGTTTGCATGTATTACGTAAATGAAGACTGGAGTACTGTTGGTGGAATAGTGCCAGATGATGGATGGTTATTATACAAGGATTTGATTATGGACAGAGAGAACTGCAATTGTTTTGAAATATTCTCCTCGTTAATCCTGGTGTAATTGTTCCATGTAAAGTATGTATGCTGCCCTGTGTGATAAATGTTTACATTAGTAGTAGTAGTAATAGTAGTAGTATTACAGCAGGGATAACATACAACCTCTTTTTGATTCAGTTTAATCCAATTTAGTACAACTTTATTTATCCCACACGAGACAATTTAAAGGACGCAATTAAAAGGTATAAACAAACATTAAAAACAAGATATAGAATAAACATATCACATAAAGAGACAAGACAGATTACCAAATTAAAAGTTGTCCATTTGCATATTTGTGCTATTTAAATGCACAGAGGTCAGCAGCCATATGCATATAGCTGAAACTATAATAGTTTACAATTGTTGAATGGTAGAAGCCTCACGATTCCCATTTAAAATGTTAATTGCTTCTGGTACAAAGGTATTCTAGTGGTTCAACAGCAAAGAAAATGAAACGGCATCAGAGGAGCCAGCTCCCTATGAAGTTCTGTGAAAGACGGCTATAGATAACGCTGGACTCTCTACTGGAGGGGAGCCAACAAGATCCTGGAGGGTTTCAAGCTCTGGTAACTTAACACAAGGTGCTGTCTTTGTTACTGTAGGGGGCAGACACTCAAACTGCCAAAAAGTTCCAAGCTTATTCCTTAAAACTGATTTAATAACTTTTTAAAGAGGAACGGCCGTACAGAAAATACTCCTTTCATGTTGGCACACACACACTCCGTATTTGTACCATAAGGGTGAACGTCACTTTGCTCTTCATTTATTGTGCCACATCGCCGAGATGACCTTTAGAGCACTGACTCACTGTTGGGTACATGACCGCATAACACCCTGCTGGTACATGGGAAAAGGATATTGAGGAAGCAGTGGAGGGTTTTATGATTGTTCCATTTTCTTTATGTGGAATAAAAGACACCCCATAGATCTCCCAGAGACGAGCCTAATTGTCATATTAGTGAGGGAGGAGAGGCTGCTTTATGGAGTGTGTAGAATCAATGACAGGTGATAGTCTGATGCTGCTTGGATCGCTGTCAATGAGCAATAACAGGAGATGTTGCACACAGCAGGGATGGAGCGGAAGTGAGGGAAATACAGAAAAAGATGTGAGAAAGGAAGGAGGGTGGGAGGATTTAAGGCAAAGATGGAAAGGAATGTAGTGGGAAAAAAAGAGTAGTGAGTTGGGAAAGGACGAGGCGGGACAAAGAGATGACAAAAATAATGTACTACAGGGAGTGAAGAAAAACAGAGAGGTGAAAGAGACACAACTGAGGCATTCAGACAGAAAGGGAGAGTCATACTGGATATGCGGAGAGTGAAGCCAAAGAATGTACGGAATGAGACGGAGAGAGAGAGAGAGAGAGAGAGAGAGAGAGAGAGAGAGAGAGCCAAGAGTAGAAGATTGGCTCTTTCCCGAACACCACCTAAAATCTGCTCCACTGACCCCGGACAGTTAACCTCCTCCCTGACTCCTTACACACATGCATGCACACACATGCACATGTACTCTCTACACACACACACACACACACATATACACACACTCCTCCCCTGGGTATTATGCCCTTCAGTTAGACCAAACCACAGTCTTTTCCCTCTCTCTCTCTTTTCTCTCTCTCTCTCTCTCTCATGCCATAATGTAAAAACGATGCAGGAATTCCCTCTACTCAAGCGAAACGTAGACATAATTTCTTTCTTTTTGCATGGGACTTCAGTGACCCGCGGTCTGTTTACTAGATATTTGCATCACCATGAAATCCTGCAGCCTCAATAACATCCCAGACATCTAAGAAGAGAGAGAGAGAGAGAGAGAGAGAGAGAGAGAGAGAGAGAGAGCAAGAGAGAGGGGCAAGAGAGAGAAAAGGGAGGGGGAGCACACAGTACATGAAAAATGAAGAGAGACCTTTCTGCATGGAACAGTGGATTTCCCATGCACTGAAAAACACGGTGGATTTATGTAGTGGGAATTACATGTACCATGCACAGCAGAACAAAACCTTTGTACATCACTCCTCTTTTATCAGTATCAGACCATGGGAGCATCTCCTCTGTCTCTGCTCGCTGGCGGTAGGGCCTGATTCATCAGGTAGTGCCTTCCTTGGACAGTACCATCTGTCTAATGGATATATAATTTTAGGGGATTTTAAGGTCGGCGCTAGAATAAGATAATCTTTGAGTCTTTCTGTCGGCGGTGAATGTGCTCCCATTACGGGTGAGAGGTAGCATAACTACGGAGCGCTGGATGACAGAGCAGTAATGTAATACCTGTAATAGCTTATTGTTGATGAATGGATATCTTTGAGTATTACTGGAGCTCTCCCCAGAGTAGTGTCACTGTCATTAACCTTCACAGTCCTCAAAATTACAACTGCCGAGCCACCAGGAGATGGAGGAAGCGGCGGTGGAAAGCCGGGAAGAGTTAAGAACGAAGATTGCATGCCGTTGTCTGACAACGTCTGGGTGGCTCTGCAGGTTAATTATAGGCCTGTGTTTCTGGGGGAAGACTCTTGAAACATGGAGAATAAATCTTGTGTTCCCCTCAGTGTGAAGGCCTTTTTATTCCTTTACCGCCCATATTCCCTCTCCTTTTTTCCCTTTCATCTTGGGCTTAACCATCCCTGAGCCGGAGAAGTTATTACTATGATCTATGTCATTAAAAGAGAGATGCGTGAGACAAGGAGAAACATCATGTCACATCACAACAGTGGAGATAGTCATGACCTTTGGCCTCCAAGCAGTTCACAGCCATCATTAGCGGGGCAGGGATCAGGGGCCGAGGACATAAATCACGCTCAAACCAGCCATGGAGGAGGAACCAAGCTACGCCGCAGTAAAGAAGAAAACACACACTGAGACTGACAGGAGACTAAAACCAGCTCCATCCATCACTGGTTGGAGGCTCCACAAAGCCAGCAGAGGAAAACACACAAGGCGATAATCTCCAACATGGTTGTAAATAATACAGAAACCTACCTAATGACACTGAGAGGTTTTGCAGCATGACAGAGCCCCTCTTGATGTGATTATTCTCCTAAAATTCCCCCCAAGGCCTTGTATTATCTTGCGTAAATACTCAGGAGTAACTCAATAGCGTAACTTGTTCCCATCCAGGCGCCGTTTGCCCTTTTTGCCAGTGAATCAGGAGGAGAGGTGGATTTATTGTAACGGCAACAAGCGACTGTCAGTGGGGGTTGGGGGATTGGGGGGTCGGGTGGCGGCGGGGGGAAGACAAGCAGCAAAGGGGGGATGTGAAAGGGCAGCATGAGGCTGTCTATCTGTACGATTCTTCTAGGAGATGTCAGGAGTGGCAGATAGAGAAGGGAGGAGAACGGGGAGGGCTGTATACATTTTGGGTTTCTGAATGACATCTCTGTATGCTAATGGTGTTTACCTTCTTTTCCTCCCTGTTCCTCCATCTTTCTTCCCTGCACAGTGCATGCACTACTGCCAAATGAAGCGCCGTTTGGTTTCTAGTGTCAGCATGGACAGATAACATATTATATATATAAATATATATATATATATATATATATATATGCTATGCTAATGCTATAAAACAATACAAAGTTTAATGGCAACAGAACTGTTGTAAAAACTGCAGAATTGCGATAGGCCACAAGCTACAGCACCACAAGAATAGTGTGTCCCTCAGCTGCGTGTCAAATTTTTTTATATAAAATGGAATATTTCATAGGGAAATCATCGTGTCAAGCGTCCCACTGTGCACGCCCCCATCATAAACAGTATCTAAAAGCAATTTTCTCTTTCCTGACAGAGATAGAGAAAGACAGGCAGGCACAGCATCTTCTCCCAGTGGAGGACCGGCAGACCGGGCCTGGCACTGGCAGAGAGATAGGAAGGTGTACCTGCAAGTCCCCCCCGCCTTTAATTTCATACACATTCACATGGATGCACACACACATGCAAGCCCCCCCCAAAAAAAACACACACACACACACACGCTGCATATCCTCAGTGCCCTGGACTCATATATTTATCTAGCAGATCATTTGTCCATCTGCTCCCCTCTTCTTCCTCCCTGCTGCATCTCTTTACCCTTTCTCCCTCTCTCGAGTCCCCCTCTACCAACTCCCCTCACCCCTCTTTTTTTTTTTTCCCCCTCCCACTCTATCTTCTCTCTCCACAAATCAGCCACCTGCTCATCCAATTTATTCTGATAAATTCCACCTGTATCTATTTCAATATGAGTTCACGCACCGCAGTAACTCTGGATTCCTTTTTCAGCTTTATCTCTCCCTCTGGCTTTGAATGTCACGTCTCATGTGG
The DNA here is from genome assembly GCF_048128805.1 of Centroberyx gerrardi. Taxonomy (NCBI): domain Eukaryota; kingdom Metazoa; phylum Chordata; class Actinopteri; order Beryciformes; family Berycidae; genus Centroberyx; species Centroberyx gerrardi. Next base: position 14,663,148 of record NC_136005.1, on the reverse strand, counting down.
TACACAGACGCACTCACCCACGCACACACACACACACACACACACACACACACACATCGTAACATGCATACACCCTGTGGTGTCAATCAAGGAGCGTCTTCAATTGACAACTGTGCACACAAAGCAGCTGTGAACAAAGATGCCTGCATGTGTGCCCAGGAGTGCGTCCAAACTGAGAACAAACAAACAACGTATACACACACACACACACACCTATACACACATGCATCCATATACACACTATCATTGCATTGCAGGCACAACTCCCAGGCCTGGCTGTGAGGCAGGTTTGATTCCTCTCCCCGGTCTGAGAGGCATGTTAATCAGTGAGGGAGCCTGCCAACTCAGCCATACATGTCTCTATCTCTCTTGCTCTCTCACTCTCTCTGTCTCTCTGCCCCTATCTGCCGCTATTCTCCCCGATCTTTCTTTATTCTTGTCAAAACCCGTTTCTCTACCTCTACCTCATTGCATTTATCTCACATTTCTCTCCGTCTCCTCCCGTTCTTTCTCAAGCTCTCATCCCATCACAGCAAATCATGTCTCCCATTTTCCTCTGCGTTTTAATGCATCCTCGCCTGTGTTAGAGTGATGGGATTTAAGACACTAAGGACTGAATGCTTTATTTAGAAGGATTTGGTGAAGATATCCCACTTTTCTTCCTTTTACCCACCAGCCTGACATTTTATTGCCCTCTTCCTTCCCCTCCCCCCGTCCCCCCCCCCCCTCCCCCCGCCCCTTCTGCTCTCCGCTCCGAGGCTTTGGGATCTGTTTGTGCCCGTGTTAAAGTGGATTTGGTTATGGTGACTAGATCAGGGTGGGTGGCTGTGGGATGCTGGATGAGTTTCAGAGGACGACTGTTACAGAACCAAGTCAGCCGGCTTTGAATGCTGAAGGATAGAGAGAAAAGGGAAGGCAGAATGGAAAGGATGGCAAGAGGGAGGGGAGGGAGGTGGGAGGAACGAAGGTGTGTGAAGACAGAGAAAAATGTGGTGGGAATCAGGCTGTGTGTTTACAGAGCCGGTTCCTAAGGAGATTGGTATCCAAGCACTGCAGAGAGTAATAACAATGGTCAGACAGATGACGAGGGAGTGGAAAGAAGGACAAACGGGAGAGGGGGACAAAACAAGGGAAATTAGACGAGAACGAGAATGTGGAGAAGAAGAGTGTGTGAGTGCAGTCAAGATGGAGGAGAAGAGCGTGCCCATTCAATAGCTCCGTGTGAACACATGTGTAGAGTGGAGCACAAAAGAAGCCCTCTAGCTCTATTAAACAATGGTGCGAGGAGATGAATTAAAAGAGATGTTGCTTCCTTGACCTGAATGACCCTGGCAGACAGTGAAAGAAGACGTGTTATGGTTGACAGCGTCTTTTCTTTATTTTACTCTCTAACGCTCCTTGGGCTCTGCCTCCATCCGCCGCGTCATACTTAAAAATAAATGGATTCACATGACACACTTCAGAGATAACATCTCAATGGGGTTTCTGTGCTCAGTCACCCAGTAACATCTATTCCCATTTGCATAACAGGCTCTGCTCAAGCCTCCTCGCCAGTCTACAATCGCAGGGTTATTCGACAATGTCATTTAGTACCTGGCATCTCATGGAGCGGATCAAATCAATAAAAGCCATTTCCCTGGGAACTCAATGGCCCCCGCTCTGGTTGTCAAGTTAATTCAATAAAAACAGAGAAAAAACAAAGAACAGAGGGAAATATGTCAGTGAGAGCTGAGGTAGGAGATACAGGAAGATACAAACACAAGAAAAGCACGTATTGAGGACAGCTCAGGTAAAGATCGGGGCCTAAACTCTTAGGGCGAATAGCTTTCTTCATGGAAAACACACTGTCCCCCATTACATGAATAAAGAAAATGAGTACTGTATAAGTATACATTGTTAATGCTGGAGTACAGTGCATGCTCAAGGGTATGTGAGGTTGGGAGGCCTTAAAGTAGAGCTATTCTCACCGAGGAAGCCAGAGGAGAGGAATGCAGCAGCTCATCTGGGCCTTTAAATCCCACATAACAAAAACAAGAATCCCAACACAGTTCCATCAATCCCCCTCTCATCTCCCCATTAAAGGACTGGTCTGGTACATGAATCCTTTGTGTTCCTAGCACTCTGGCAGATTGGTAGCTGCAGACCGTATTTGTTCTCCAAATAACAGGGTAAGTGGCTCGTTCATTGATTGGTCTTCCTCTGGTCTTTTGAGACAACAGGGTAGCGCCGCGGAGCCAAACAGCCAGGAGACTCCCCCCCGCTGCTGCTGTTGACAGAGGCTGCCATTAAAGAACACAGAGCAGAGGACAAACAACGAGGCGCTGGAAGAAAATTCCCTCGGTTGGTTTCGCCAGGGTTTTTTCTCTCCGACACTCAAACACGCTGGAATGTCCAAACAAACACTCCGGAAGTTTAGCTTGAACCCCCAAAAAGATAACAGGGGGCGATGCTTGTGGGAATTGATATCCAATCAGCATTAAAGGAAAATTCCACCCTTGGGTACTCTTACATTGCTATACACAGTATCATCAATCTGTGGTGCTGAGTGCGTTCCAGGAGTTATTTTGTGATGAAGTGTTGCAATTTACTTTTTTTGGTGTACACACTTTCCCTCAACCTGCCTCCTCTACTTCTACTTCAGTTAGTGATTTCTTACATTTCCCAGAATGCATTTCGACAATCCCTAGAGAACGAGCCTGAACTTGTTGCATTCAGTACATGTAGCTGGACAGAGTAATAGCAACAGTATGATAGCAATAGTGTAGTAATGTGCCCCTTACTCAAAACGCAACATGTCTTGTGGCTGCATTGCATTATGGTATACTGAGGCTACTGTCGGTGGTGAAATCGGTATCTCTTCCTCTACTACAATGCATTTCTCCCTGTATGATAGTTAACTAGTCTAAAAAGAAGTCTAGAGTCTACAAAGTAGCCCTTGCTCTTTAATTCTGAGGGACCGACACCAAAATCTGACATTTAGCACTGATATTTTTCTGCTATTAAACTCCATTGTAGCTGCGCTGCAAATACCTCGACATGACATTACATTGTCTACATTTGGCTAGTTATCTGAATAAGAAACAAACCACCAAACAACACATTGGGCCCAAAATTACAAAGTACACCTCTAGTTTTAATAGTGTCAAAGGTTTAGGGAGCACTAAAGAGTGGTATAGTATAGTATATGGTTTTTAGTGATTCTGCATACAGTTCTGAATCACTGCCTAGAAATGCCAATAATATCCTGTACAACTAAAAAGATTGTGAAACTTGAGCTCTGTATGAAAAAAAAGAACAATGTGAGAAGTTCCATAAAGATTTTGGCACACATACGGGTGGAGAGCCTGTACTGTACTGTCAGTGCGCATGCCAATTAGAAGTGAAGCAATGCTCTGGGCCTGGCAAACAGGATTGATCCAGCAACAACAACCTGCCTGTTTATTGACAGATATCCGGAGCTTGACTGCAGCACAGATGCCCTGAGGCCACTTTGTTGAGCCCACTCTCAGCATCTGCTCTCTGCTCTCTGTGACCATGCAAGAGACAGTACCCTACTAATCAATACCGCCCCGCCAATGACAACCTCGCTCTTCTATCAACAGAGAGGTCTAGTCTCAGAGTGTGTAAACTGTTATTATTTATTCCCAGTACTGCCATAACAGATTGATGAAGACTTATCGGGCCTCTGGAGAGGATAGATCTGAATCCCATTTTTTGGCATCAATTCAAATATGTCTGAATATAACTTCTAATAACTTCTTACATTAATACAATATTAAAATCCCACTTCTGACACCAACACAGTGTAATATTCAAATTCCTCACCCAAACCTAGCTCAATTTTCCACCCTTAAATTAAATTTTTAACACCGATTAATTTATTATCAAGACCATGGTGCAGAGATATCTCATTGGCATTCAGCGTGCTGCCAAAACTGCAATATAACCAGACAGAACTGATAGAGAAAATAGCCGAGATGAAGACATAGCTCTGTTTACACAGGACTCAGATCCTACTTAGCCAACCATTCCCCATCTGCAGCCAGCCTCGCTGCGGAAACACCGCGTACAACTGAAGGGTGCCTGTCAAGCTCGGAAAGCCTTATTGGAATGGGAGAGAGAGAGAGAGAGAGAGAGAGAGAGAGAGAGAGAGAGGATTGATATCCATCTAGAGGTGAGAAAGGGAAAGAGAAGGAGAGAGAGAGAACAAAAAAGAGAGAGAGAGGGACAAGAGAGATAGCTTGAGAGTGAGAGAGAGGGAGCGCATAAATGAATTTTAGAGTCAGAGCGAGATGACACAAGGAGATAAGAACGGAAAATAGAGGGTTGGATAGAAACGGCTGGAGACAAATGGAAAGATAGTGGAAGGCAGCCTCCCCAGCAGTGTGGTAATGCTGTGCTCTCTCGCTGAAACAATTCTGCTCATGACAAGATAAGGACAGCCATCACAACCTGAGCCTCCATTTTTACTCATCCAGAGTGCTGGCTGAATAGCGCTGCCAAAACTCCTTTCCCACATCTCCTACCACAAGCTGCTATTGTTTAAAATCACACACACAGACACACACAGACACACACACAGACACACACACAGACACACACACAGACACACACACACTCAGACACAAATGATTAGTTGCAACAGTGGCATTAAATGGAATTTAAAGACCTTTGCAGTAGGACAGACACAGTCCATCAATTTGCATGCTCCTGTATTAAACAGCTGGCTTGATGAGAGTCTTAGGCCTTAATGACTGGTTCATTTCTCTCATTGCAGAAGAGGAGAGGGAGAGGAAGAGGAAGAGGAAGAGGAAGAGGAAGAGGAAGAAGAGAGGAGAGGAGAGGAGAGGAGAGGAGAGGAGAGGAGAGGAGAGGAGAGGAGAGGAGTAAACCCTGTTTCATGTTTGGACTAAGTCATATGAGCTTTGAAATGGCTGCACAGCGCCCGCAACCACACAAACATGATCAGAATGAGTCATGCTGTGGGAAATCTGTCAAAGACATACGGAGAGTGAAGGATGGGATGGACAGAGGGAAGAAGGGAGCAAAAGAGGAAGTCTAATGTTTAAGTTTATTTAGTAATAAAACAAGCAGCTTTGGTTATTTATTAACCCCCACACACCCGCCCCCATATTGTTCTCTCACTAATTTCCCCCTTTGTATCTCCTTTCCTTTACATCTCTCTCTCTCCCTCACTTTCCTTTCTCCCGCTCTCTCCTACAGTCAAGCCTTGCTGCGTCCCTCACTGCCAACGGGCGCTATGGCAACAAGACATTCATTCTGTCAGAGTCTCAGTGAATATGGGAATCAATGTGTGTGTGTGTGTCTGTATGTCTTTTTACACAGTATGAATGCATGTTTTCCTACATTGTATCCAGGGATTTGGAGGCTTAAGATACCTTTTACCCACCTTTTTTATTTACAGAATAGAGTCTATCCTTCTTTACAGCCAGGCATAAATCTTTATGACATGAATCCATGGTATATAGAAAGACAATATCACTGATTTTGGTTTATATTGGTGTTTTTTTGGCTTATGACGATCACAAACTGGAGGTCACAGTTTACATACTTTTATATTCACCACTAAGTGACCATATTGCACAACCAGTGGTTTCATAAAAGAAAAAGAAATGAAAAGAAACAGGGAAGAAAATCATTTAGCATCTTCTATTCAGCACAGGAGCTAATTTGAATATCTCTACTTGTTCTATGGAGCGGTACACGGAAAACAAAAACAAAGCAAAATACACGATAAATTAAATCTTTGTATATTTGTCTCTTATCAAATCCTGCTCTGACAGCTCCATACCGTTATAGAGCATTGTCTGGCCAGTCCAGGCATACTGATGCCAGCCTCAGGCCATGTTTCTCTGCGAATGCATCCGCCCATAAAGTACTGTATGCTAATGACAGCAAACTTCCCACACAAAAGTTTAGAGCTCCTCTCGTTATACATTAAAAAGTATCTGAGAGGATGTGAAAACAAACACTGGCTTTCTACAAGGCACGACAAAGCCCAGAGTCAGAATGTTTGGATTTTTTAGATTTCTAGTTCTTGCTGTCGAAAAGGGAACCGAGTTCAGTGGAGTGAGCAGCGGCTGTGCGCCTCTGAAGGGAGCAAAACACTGAAGGCCAAAATCCAGTAAACCAGGAAGCCAGGCTGTGATTGAAGTTGTCCTTTGCCGCAGTGGCTGGTTGAGCTGTTGAGTTGAGCTCCGGCTCCAGCTCCCCAAAAGAGGCCAGGGAGACGCCCTCCTTTATCCTCAAGCCAAGATGAGTGAACTGCTTTGAAGGGGGTTTGAGTAATGAGGGCTGTACTTTGTAACATGGCAAGCTGCAACACAGGGAGATGCCAAGAGAATGCTGCCGAGGCCTTGGGGAGACAGTAAGAGAGGAAGATGCATCTGGATCCTCAAAAAGCAGGAAAAACACCTTCATGCGGTACCAAGATGCGGCTGGTTGTAGCTTCTAGTGTTAATATGCAGTTGCTGCTGCAAATGTAGAGCTGACCAGATGTTGGGATTCATGTTCTATTAGCTAGTCTTCCTATGAGTGGGAGGGGATCTGGTTAGCCTGAAAGGACCAGACGCTGTTTGTAGTGATCAGAGATGGAGAGAGAGAAACAAGATAAGGAGACAGGCTAAGTGTATAGGGAGAGGCTCTGATTTTTTTTTTCCGGCACTGACTTTGATTTGATCAATATCAAAGGCGTAAAACAGAACAAAGAGAGATTGCAGAGTGAGGAAGGAGGCAGAGGAGACAGGTATAATGGAAGAGGTGAATAATACAGTGTACAGGTTTAGATGTAGCATGCTTGAAAAATAAATTAATTGTGAGATAAAAGTAAAAGTAATTAAGCTGAAACGGATAAGGCTAAAATGAGCAGTGGTATTTTGAGGAAGTTTCGAATATCAAGGGGCAACAGCCGAGGATGAATAGCTCCTCTGTTTGCCCATCTGTCTGTCAGCCTGTCTTCGTGTTTGTACTTTTTTTTTACCTCTGCACCCCCCCCCCCCCCACCCCTCCAACATCCCCTTCTTCCAGTGCACAAAGAAAGAGGTACTGACTCACCCTCCAGAGACACATTTGAGATGTGATCATATTCTCAACAGTATATGGCAAAACTGTGTTTTACAGAACCGTCACTACTGGAAGAACCACTTGAACCTTTAAATTGTTCTTTGCTGCTGAATGATTAGAGGATTTTTAATGACACCTTGTAGTTTTATATCAACCCAAATGATGTTTAAAAGCTTCTGTTATTCAGTGTTATATAATATAATATAATATAATGTAATATAATATAATATAATATAATATAATATAATATAATATAATATAATATATAATATATATAGTACCATTATTTGGTACTGCTAAGGATCTTACTTTTCAGAGTGTATATATAAATGCAAATTGCTATTAAAGCTATGGAAATAGAGAGAATATGTGTGTGTGTGTGTGTGTTTTGCGTCTTTTACATGGTGTCATCGGCATGATAGCGCCACCCGCCCACTGTTAAAGCCACTTATTGGACAGGAGCCTAGCAACAACGCCTCCTGTGCATCATGTACAAGTATAATCAGACATGGCGGCAATTAACAGCACCAGCGCTGAGGCCATCAGAAGGCCTTTCACTAGGCACTTGGCCCGCACTTCAAGGCTACCGAGAGAGGGAACATGTGGGAGGCCATGTGAGAAGGCCATATGTTCAGAGAGAGAGTCAATAGTAGGTGTGTGTGTGTGTGTGTGTGTGTAAAATCCCTTGGTTAACTCTAGTACGGGGGTGTCCCGGTGGCTGTGTCTGATGATGAATGTGCGCCGTTGAAGTTCAAAACCGACTCCTGCTGTGTTGCCACATCTGTCCCTACTCACTGTCCTGCCCCTCTCCATCTCTCCAGTGTCACATCCGCATAAATTAAAGAAAATAGTCAATTTAGGGGGTGGATCCTTACATCTCCTGAGGGAAAAAACCTGTCACCTACACACCAGACCCTACTGATGAGAGAAGTGTCGAACGACCGGGCGGCGAGAGGAGAAGGAAGCGGGGGGGGGGGGGGGGAGGTAGGCGGCAGGAGGAGGTGAGAAAAAGACGAGGAGTAACAGAAGGGAAAAAAGAGAAGAAAAGCGTGACGAGGAAATGGCAGAAGAGAGAGCGAGCGAGGGGGAGGAAGAGGAGGGTAGAAAGGGGAGGCAGAGAGAAAGGAGGGCGAGAAGAACAGCAGGGTTTGGCGCTCCGGCGCACTGGCACCTTGGCGCCGGTCCAGCCGGGGCTCTGTGTGGGCAGAGTAACGATTGATGCAGTCAGACCGTCAGGCTCTCCCACCGTGCTGTCGATGTCACGTAAAATGTTCACACGCCGACACACACACACACACACCAACCTCTCATACACACACCCCCAACACACCCACCTCAAACTCACAACTCCCTTCGTGCATATTAATCAAATGAGATGCTGTAACATCCGAGAGTAGGGGAGCTGTGTGTGTGTCGGAGCGTTTGTGTCTCCTTCCTTCCCCCCAATCTGTCTGTTTTTCTGTCTGTCTTTCCTCCCAGTATGTTCATCTGCTCTGCCAGTCTCTAACAGGTCTCTATTGATCATCCTATTTCCTCTTTATCTTTAATCAAAAGGCTGGGAAACTCTGTTGTTTAATTGATGAGTCTCTGTGAGAGGCCCACTCACTGGCTCCCACAGAACCCGCTCTCATTCATTATTAATAAACCGCTGCTAATTATCCAAGTGCTGCTCCACACCATGCACGTCCTATATACGAAGGGAGGAAGAAAGAGAGGGGAAAGAGACAGCAGCGGGAGGGAAGATAGAGGAAAAAATGGTTGGAATGAGAGGCAGACAGAGGGGAGATGTGGGATTTGAAAAGGAGATATCAGAGAGAGAAAAAAGAGAGAGAATTTGGGTGAGAGGGAGAGGATGAGACCTGTCACCTGTGGCACCCATCCACATCCAATCTATCCTCATTTCATCATCTCTCTCATCTCCATCACATCACACACTTCCTCTCCTCCTTTTTATCTGCTTATTAAAGTACTCCAACTTTTATGGGCTCAGGGAAGCAGAGAGCGCGGGTGAGACAGAAAGAGAGAGAGAGAGAGAGAGGGAAGAGGGTGGCTCCAAAGACAGACCGACGATAGCGGAAGAAAGACGGGAAACGTGATTGATATGAGAAGGAATAATGCAAAAGGGGCTTATATATTTATCTATTTATTCTTACATGTATCTCTGCCAAACTTGGTCTTCAATATTAACTTATGAAATCTTCAGAAAGTGCTTTTAGAGGCTTTGGCGGGTTCTGAAACTCAATGAGCAAACTCCAGGGTGCTGGGAGAGGGCGGGCAGTTTGGGCTCAGATGGATGGAGTGGCTGTCCCTAATATGGGCCCATCTGGGGGCGGATTGACCTGTCTGCCTACCTACCACAGCCTAATACCTATTGATAAATGGGTGGTGAGGGTCCCGGCTGTGGCTGAGGAGAAGCTGCAGGCAAAGAAACTGGGACAGCACATCATGTACAGATACAGAACCTGACTCACTGCTGCTCACTGCTAGTGGGGAGGCATCTGTAAAGGGATGCGAGGGGATGGATGGAGTGTGTGTTGTGTGTGTATGTGTGAGCATGAGTGTGTATGTGTGTGTGTGTGTCTGCACATTTACATAAGGAATCCATGGGAAGCTCAACATCTTGATTCCCTGGACCATACGGCTTTAAATCAATAAAGTAAACAAAGACACACAAATATATGCACAAAACTCTCTCACACACACACACACACACACACACTGAATAAACTCCAGTGCTCCACTCTATTAATTGGTCTCTTATGTCTGTAAAACCAACAGATGTATCTGTTTAGCTCATTTAAGGCGATTCTACCAGTGTACTTGGGCTGTCCACAAACAAATGATAAGATTTAGTACTTTTCCTTTTGCTCATAAAACTCAATTTTTGGAACTCTTCTCAACATTCAAATTATTTTAAAAAGCTGGAGTCCATTATTAAATTAGAAGTGAGAGGCTATCATGAGAAAGTACAATCACACACAGCTTTCGGTGCCAAGTTCTTTTCCTTTTACTATACACACCAGACCTTGGTCATATCCTTCCCCCTCCCTTTTTTCCTTTCCCTTCTTCTCTCTTCCTCCTTTTTCCTCAGAAGAAAATGATAGGCAGGGGAAGTGGATGCAACTGGAACACACCACACTCAACATACTCAGCCCGAATGTGTGTTCCCCAAACTAGTCACATAAATGTGTTAAAAATTACACGTTTTTTAAGAGTGCAGCTCTGATCCTTGAGCTTTTATCGTATCCCATGGATCTTCCTTGCTCACACCAGCCTGACTGCCAAGCGCTCCCGTTTTCAATCCATCATCCAGGGCTTTCAATTACAAACCCCTATAAACACGCCTCTCCTTCCCTCTATCTCCTTGGCCCTCCTTCTCCATCTCCTGCTCCTTCTCCTACCTTACCTCAGGCACGTTAGACCTCTTCTGGCCTCCATATCCCCAATCTCCTACACATCTCCCTGCCAGCCGTCCTGCTCTCTCTCCCTGCCTAGCTCCTTCTCTATTTCTGTCTCTTTCACTGCCTGCTGTCTCTTATCCTCTCTCTTTCCCTTCTGCTCAAACAGGGCCTTCATTCCGCCCCATCATTTTGACGCCGGCTCTTTACCCAGAATGCAAAGCGTCATCTCTCTCTAACTCTTCAACCGGTGGTGACCTTGGCTTTCTGAACTGAAATAGAAGACAGATAAAAATCACTGACCGCCTCCCAACCCCAACCCCAACCCCAACCCCCTCCCACCCATACAGCCTGCCCCATAATCTCAAATTACCCTCTAATGGTTTAAATGGTGCTTTCCCCATGAGATCTAGGGCAGACTGGGGCCAGGGTGAAGGGTCCAGCTGACAATTTATGAGTCTGCTAAAGGTCATCTGTAAACCCAGCGCCTGAATTATGGACTTTCACTTAGCGAAAGTAAACACAGCACAACTTGTACAGCAGTTTAATCAAATCTACTCCACCAAATTCCTTTCTCACAACCATGTAGACAAGTTTTCGGAGCACTGCCATGTACATCAAACAGGGAAATTATTCGTCTGTTGCAATCTACAGCCAACAGGCAGGGCCAGATAAAATGGTATCTCCTATGACATGCTGTATCCCCAACTGACTCATTCGCTGTTTGGCAACAAAATAGAAATGAAAAATGTACAAATCAACCCGACAAGTGCATGAAAAACTCATTTCCTAAACTCCACTATTAAAACAGTGCCCTTTCGCTGTGAAATCGAAACAGCCAAGGTTGGGGTTTTCGCTCTCCTTCTGCTCTATGGGGTGTGTGCAATCCGAGCTGGCGGTATTATTTCATTACGCCAGAGCCAATATGTTATAGTTATCGGGGGCTATCTGCTTTCCCGCCTTGAATTACCATAGTGAGCTGGGCTCTCATTCCATTTTCACACTGTGATACCAGCCTCTACCTGGACTGACTCCCATTCATGTTGTCCTTAACAGCACAACTGAAGCAGTTACCGCAGACGAGCGGAGCGCTGTGCGGTTCAGCGTAATTCAGCTCAGTTTGATGTATAATTCAGTTCACTTTGAGTAGAGTGAAATGTAGATGAGTGACCAGGCCAGTGCAGTTCACAACAGTCAATTTAATTTTGGTTTGGTCGAGTTATATCAAACACTCATATGCGGCTGGCTGTTGGAAAGAGGAAAAACAGTAATGGCACTGTGTAAAAGCCCCAACCTTAAGAAATTCCCATTACAAATTGGGAAGCCACAAGCCTGTCATGCAACAGCAGAACAGCTGAACATCTGCCAATATGATGTCCAGCTCTGACAAAGACATGGTTTGCCGAAGTACTGCTTCAACTTTATAAAGTTTACCTTTCTTTTCCTCAAGTTCAGTGTGGTGACACAGCATCTGTGTCCCAGAGAGCAGTCCAAGGTTGAATGACTCCTGAAACTTTGGCTAGTTTCTGTCATTCAGCCTCACCCTCAGGGTATTGTGTCTCCTCACACAGGCAGGCAGCGGCTACAGAGATATGATGGACTCCACTTGATACAGGGCAGCTAATATTTGTTTTGTGAGAGACAAGCTGTGTGGGTCAGAAACATCTCTGTAGACAGTCAGAGAGGCTTGGCTGAGCGGAAAAACAACAGGAAAAATACACTTATTGGGTACACAAGGTACTAGTTGATTTGTATCTAAACCATGTGTTTTTAGATTGCCTGTGAGCCAAAGTGAAACATGCCTTTTTTGATAGCCTGTCATGATGTTAGCCATGCCAACTTTTACATATGTGTCTGTTTACGCTGATAACAGGACATAAAATGGTAAAAGCTTATTACTTTTAATGCTTGCAGTTGTAAAGAGTTGCGAGTACCTGGATGACCCTTGTACTTTCTGTGTGTACAGACAGGCAGAGGGCTACAGAGATATGACGGGCTGCGCTTTATCCCAGGCGACTAATATTTGTTTTGTGTTGAGAAGCGGCCTGTGGGTCAGAGACACCTCTATGATTGGCTCTATCGCCTGAGCAAACAACAGTGGTGACACTATGTAGCCTTCAAACAGATGCAGTCTCCCTAGAGACAGCTCTGCCTCTGTCCAATCCCCACCCACACGCCCACTATTTTTCTTGGAGTCCCAGCACATACTCACATTTACACACATTTGCTCACACACACGCACAGCTCAAAGCCCCACCACTGGTCCCAGAGAGGGGCTAAATATAGGCAGTGTGGTGGGGCTATACGTAGTTGTCAGATGAGGCCCCATTATCGGCCTCTGGCTGTGAGGCTCTTGTGTTCCTCCATAATGACTAGCCCCTGCACCTGTCTCTCTGCCGGCCTCCCCTACACACGGGCACTCAGGTCAGACTAAATATAGCCACGCTCCCTCTCTCTGTCCCCCCACACTGCACCGCTCTGCTCTACACCCCCCTTTTCAACCTCTCATTAGGGGCAAACTAGGTGCAGTGGCCGGGCCTGCCTACAGAGTTACACTATCGCTCTCTCATCTCATCCCCTTTTATAGAAACACGATGACATTACAGTGGCCAGGAATAACAAACAGGGATCTATTGGCACCACGGAGGTGGCCAGCAGACATTATCCCCTCTGATTATAGTGGTGATGTGGTGTGTATGTGTAAAGTGGTGCTGTAGCCTGTGTATCTGTTTGTATGGGTCTGTGTCTGTGTCTGGGACAGCTACAAAATGGTCTTCCATGAGTAGAGGGTAGCTTTAACACTGACATGGTTGGGAGAATGATTTCCACTGAGGCTCCCCATACTAACCATGTAGCTACAGTACCGGATGTACTCATGGTACGCTAAATTACTTTTGGTTTTATAATTCTGTAATAAGGGACATAAATAAATAGAGAGCTGCCGTCCTCAGTTCTGATTGTCTGGGTCATATTCAAATTCATTGTTTAATACCTAATAAACACACACCTTTGACTGTATCAACGCTAATTTAAATGTTAATGCTCTAACTGAAAATCAGCACTAATACTAGCTTCACGTTGTGCCTCTTAGCTGTTCTAAAGTCACTGAAAACCAAAGCCTCTCGTGGCTTATTGCTTTAATTATTGTTTGTTTTCTTGACTATTTGTGAGATTGTTCAGCAGAGGACTCCAGCAGTATGGGCTGCTGGAGAATAGACTCTCTTTGCCCTGTGATTTTATCCCCAATCCTAAAGGCAACATAAAGATTTGACAAATGAATATTTTCTTAGCCTGGTTCCAGAGACCTATGAGAGTTTGTTGCAATTCTGAGTGCGAATTTTAATTCCCGGGAGCAAAATGAGAATATTACTGACAGTCATATTATGGTCTGTCTCCTCTCCTCTCTTCTGCTGCTGACAAAATGTTCAATACTGCAGGCAGTAGAAACATCTGCAGTGCCAGCAGCCCACAGGGGAACGACTTTCTGAGGTAATAAAAGATGAGATGGAGTGATTAGGGAAATGTCAGTGAGTCGCTGCGAGCCATTCCAGCCCACTCCTTACAAATGCCAATCAGGGCGACCCCTGAAAACGGCCAGCGTCCCTCACCTGCTCAACCCCTGCGACAAGCAGCACAGCAGCTAACATAACTGCTTATCTGTCATTCTAAAAAAAATAAATGTGCTGAGAACTATAATAATGTTTTGGCTGATAGAAACATTGTGCTGCCGCTGTCCTACATCTTCATCTCCGAACCTCAGGATGCCGGCGATGCAGGCAGTGTGCGGTGTGTATCAGAAATGGGCCAAAACATTCTAGTGATAAAATTGTCTACACCACAGTGCACTCCGTGGCCTTCTCTCCCCCGTCTCTGTTACCCTGGAAACTGTTGTCCGTGTTGGAAAGAGCAATTCTATTACAGCGGCTGGGCCAGCCAGCTCCCTCAGTCAGCAAATAGAACTATAAAACATGACTTAACAGGTATAGAGACCAGGGTGGAAGCAAAGATGAAGAGGGGCACAAAAATGAATGAGGGAGAGCGAGAGAGAAAAGGGGACATGAGGGAAAACGAGAGCAAAAGATAAAGATAGATTAAAAAGGAAGAGGGGCACGGTGGGTTGCTAGAGATAAAAGGAGGTTCAGAGGCAGAGGCAGAGGGGAAGCGCACTTAGAGTGAGAGTCTAGCTGAGTCTGTTGAAGATTACAGCCGACCCTCTGACCCCAAGTCAGAGATAGAGGTACACAGAGACGCAAGATGAGAGCAGAATTTGCTTAATGACAATAGCAGAAGAGACAGTTAACGCACACTTTTTGCACAGCGATGATAATAATTGCTATCAAAGTACGTCTGATTACGCGGTGTCACTGCAGGCCACAGAGAGAGAGAGAGAGAGAGAGAGAGAGAGAGAGAGAGAGAGAGAGAAAATGAGAGAGAGAGAATGGACAACAGGGCCAGGAGCACTAAGCTGGTTAAGCAGATTGCCTGATCTAACTATGCCTCCCTACATCCATTCACATCCTCTCAAAGCTTCGTCTTCGCCATCCATCTCTCATTCCCCCCCCCCACACTTATAATGGACCCATTGAGTCACTCCATTTGTCTTCCCGCACATGCCCAAAGCCAAATCCTTTCCTTTATTCTTTATTCTTCCTTTCTTTTCTCCTTTCATTCTCTTTGGTTTTTTTTCTGCCCCTAACACCCCCACACCGTCTCACACCATCTCCATCAAGGGTAAGTTATCACGCTGGTGGCAAGAGGAGATTCTCGTGCTTGGTGTGTGTGTGTGTGTGTGTGTGTGTGTGTGTGTGTGAGAGAAGACAGACAGTCAGAGAAGGTCAGTGTGGAGCCTGGGGGGGCAGAGGAGAGGAGCGAGTGGCAGGGATCAAATACTAATCAATACCGAACACACTCTCTCTCACTGGGGCCTCAACTCAGCCTTGTCCCTTTCACACTCTCTCGAGAGAGGGAGGACTGTCTGTTTGTGTGTGTGTGTGGGTGTGAGTGCGTGTGAGGAGTGTGTGTGTATCAGGTTTCTCTTCTTTAGCCAATGGTGAGGGAAGGGTCCTCTCCAGTGTGACATCGCCTTTGAGAGACATGTTCGTGTGTGACCCCTGGATGCCTGGGAATCATTGGAGGGAGTATAATGTTTCCAGCCGGCTTAGGCCCGGCTTACTTTGTTCTGAGGTTCGGAGTGAAGTAAACTATGCTAGCTAGTAAAACGCCACAGCCCAGGGCCAAACTCTCTGACATGGGTCAAATTACTATTCGAAATCCATTTCCGTACCTTTCTGTGATGGACTGAAGTTGCACAATGGAAACACAAGTGAGTCATTCCTAAAGCGTCAAACACACCCATCCATCTAGAACTTCAAACAGGCTAAAAAATGTGCTAAGGGTGTCATGTTTTAAGGTATTTATCATCATCACAGTTTGGATTCAGACTTGTTTGTGAGCTAGAATGCTACCTAACAAACAGGGTTGGATAGGTTACTTTAAAGATATATTCCATTTAGGGAGCAGGGTCAGCAGTTGGCAGCAAGCAGGCAAATATTAATTTTGCTTTTTATTAATTTGCATATTGCTCTATAAAACTACAAAACTACATTCCAACTACATTACTAGTTACTGCATCAAAATTCTAATCAGTAATGTAATCTAATGGATTACCCAAACTCACTAATGTATTCTGATTACTTTCAATTACTTTCATATTACTTTGCCACATTTGAGGTATAAAGGTAGGGCACAGATGAGAAAAAAGTGAATTACAAAGGTTAGGAAATGTATTTCAGTTTTTCTTCAGAAGAAAATATGTACCACGTCTTTATAAAATGAACCAGCACTATACCTGTCTGGGGAAAAAAGGGATTTATCTGTGATAGTGCTGAAGGAGTTGAGGATGATGATGATGATAATGATGAAGATGATGATAACCATGATGGTGATGATGATGATATGATGATGACATAAGGTTTGTGTATTAATTCATCCCTTCCTTTGCTTTTCTTTTCAGTTATTTATTTAATATTTCATGATGAATGAAAATGAAAGTACGAATCCTGATGAATGTCCCTCTGGAAAGGTATATCAAATTGTGCTGATGTTTCCTATATTCCCTCATCAAACTGTTTTATATTTACCAATATAATTAAAACAAAAATTGTTGGCACAGAAAATGTGGCACAGAAAATATGTTTGTATGCCACATTTTATAAAGATGTGGAACACCTGCCACTACTTGCTTTCACCAATCAGAATACATTATTTTTTTTAGGAAACGCAACAGAGTACAGTTGTGTTTTTTTTATATGTAGAATACTTAACGCCATTACAAGTATTCCATTACTACTCAACCCCGCTCACAAATACAATATAAGCCGTAAAATACGACAGCAGCTGCTCCTACGATTAATTGCTCCTGCTGCCAATTAATTGGATTGGGGACGAGGCCTGATAGTCTGTTAGTGAGGAATTGGAAAAGACCTCTGCCAAAGTTCGACAAAGAGAGAGGAAATATGAGAGAGAGCGAGAGAAAAAGCACTAGTTGGACTGAAGGATGGCGGCAGACAGAGAGGGAAAGCAGGAGGGAGTCGAGGTGAAAAGGTTGCACCGATAGGGGAGAGACGACGGAACAAAGAAAGAGAGAGAGGGAGGAGGATAGGCTTAATCTGTGAGAAGGTGAACCTAGATTGTGGTATATCAGCACCTTCACCACTCCGCAGCCTCGTCTCTGGAGATTTTATTCTCTATCCTCTTTCCATTACTTTAACTTTAAATTGAAGACGATGTGTGTGCATGTGTGTGTGAGAAAGAGAGAGAGAAAGAGAGAGAGAGAGAGAGAGAGAGAGAGGGAGAACAAGGCTAGAATGTGAAGAGTATTCCACCATTGTACACTCTTACTAATGAAT